>NC_066620.1:161836729-162136729 GCF_025201925.1 Gopherus flavomarginatus
AGGAGGAAGTTTTGATCTGTTGCTTCCTGCATGAGCCTGCTCCTATCCACGCTCAGATGCATCTGTGGTTACTGAATGGCTTGTCAAAGTCCGGGCCCTGAGCACAGGGTCAGACATGAGCGTTGGCCTTAAGTTGGGTAAAGGCCTTTTGACACTCATCAGTCCACTTAACGGCATTTTGCTGGGTCTTTTTGGTCAGGTCGGTCATGGGCAGCGATTTGGCTGTAGTGGGGTACAAATCGCCTGTAGTATCCGGCCAAGCCTAAGAAGGATTGGACCTGCTTCTTGGACCGTGGACAGGCCCTTTTGGATAGCATCCACCTTGGCCTGTTAGGGGTTTATGGTTCCTCGACCCCCTGGGTGCCCCAGGTAAGTCACTCTGTTTTGGCCTATTTGACCCTTTTTGGGCCTTAACAGTTAGTCCTGCCTGCCTGATGCGCTCAAAGACCTTTTCCAGGTGTAGTAGGTGTTTGGGCCAGGAGTCTGAAAAATGGCCACATCATCGAGGTAGGCACTGCAAATTCTCCCAGTCAGCTAGTAACCATCTACCAGCCTCTGGAAGGTGGCGGGTGCATTTCGAAGGCCGAAAGGAGGACATTGAATTCATACACCCCCATGGGTGACGAATGCTGACCTCTCCTTGGCAGGTTCATCTAGCGGTACTTGCCAGTACCCCTTGGTTAAGTCTATTGTAGAGATGAACGGCCGCACGTCCCAACTTTTCCAATAGCTCATCGGTAACGTGGCATTGGATAGTTGTCCGGACGAGTTACAGCATTTAGCTTACGGTAGTCCACGCAAAAGCGTATTTCCCCATCTGGTTTGGGTACCAGAACCACTGGAGATGCCCATGCACTGGTAGATAGAGCGGATTATACCCATCTGTAGCATGTTCTGGATCTCCCGTTCTATAGCAGCTTGGGCATGAGGAGACCTCGGTAGGGTGGGGTTCTGATTGGGTGAGCATTACCTGTATCAATGGAGTGGTATGCCCGTTCAGTCCGTCCTGGGTGGCTGAGAACAATGGGGCGAAGCTAGTGCACAGCTCCTTGATTTGTTGCCGCTGCAGACGTTCCAGGGTGGTTGAGAGGTTCACCTCTTCCACGCCACCGTCTTTTTTTCCCGTCGTAGTAGACACCGTCAGGCCACTCAGCATCATCTCCCTGGACTGTAAACTGACAAACCTGTAAGTCTCTGGAATAGAAAGGCTTGAGAGAATTAACATGGTACACTTTAGGCTTTAGTGAGGAATTGGGAAATGCTATGAGGTAGTTTACAGCTCCCAGGCGCTCTTGGACCGTGAATGGCCCTTCCCATGATGCTTCCATCTTATGGCCTGTTGCGCCTTCAAGACCATAACTGGTCTCCTACCTTGAAGGAACGATCTCTGGCATGTCTGTCATACCAGGCCTTTTGCTCTTCTTGAGCATCCTTTAGGTTCTCTCTAGCAAGGGCTAAAGAGTGTCGGAGGGTGCTTTGTAGGTTGCTTACAAAGTCCAGAATGTTAGTTCTGGAGAAGGCGTAAACCCCTCCCATTGCTGCTTCACCAACTGTAATGGCCCTTAACCTCGTGACCATACACAAGTTCAAATGGTGAAAACCCTAAACTGGGATGTGGTACAGCCCTGTAGGCAAACAGCAACTGCTGCAACACTAGGTCCCAATTATTGAGAATTCGTTGATGAATTTTCGTATCATGGCCCCCAAAGTTCCATTGAACCTTTCCACCAGGCCATGGGTTTGATGGTGGTACGGGTGGCAACCAAGTGATTCACCCCATGAGTTTCCCACAGTTTTTCCATGGTCCCTGCCAGGAAATTAGACCCTGAATCTGTAAGGATGTCGAGGGCCAACCTACCCTGGCAAAGATGTCTGTTAGGGCCAGGCACACAGTGTTAGCCCTGGTGTTGCCTAGAGCGACTGCTTCTGGCCATCGGGTAGCAAAGTCCACTAAAGTCAGTACGTACTGCTTTCCTCTGGGCGTCTTTTTTGGGAAAGGGCCCAGAATATCCACAGCTACTCGCTGAAATGGGACCTCAATTATGGGGAGTGGCTGGAGAGGGGCCTTGACCTGGTCTTGAGGCTTACCCACTCTTTGGCATACCTCACAAGACCGGACATACTTGGCAACGTCCTTGCCCATCCCCTCCCAGTGGAAGGACTTCCCCAACCGGTCCTTGGTTCTGTTCACCCCAGCATGGCCACTGGGATGATCATGGGCTAAGCTTAAGAGCTTCCCCCGGTACTTAGTTGGAACCACCAACTGTTTTTGCGGCTGCCATTCTTCCCGGTGTCCACCAGAAAGAATTTCCTTGTATAAAAGTCCTTGGTCTATAACAAACCGGGATCGATTAGAAGAGCTGAGAGGCGGTGGGGTGCTCCGTGCCGCCGCCCAAGCTTTCTGAAGGCTGTCATCCGCTTCCTGCTCAGCCTGGAACTGTTCCCTTGAGGCTGGGGTCACCAGTTCTTCCTCAGACTGTGGACTTGGGCTTGGTCCCTCTGGAAGCGATGTAGGTGATGGGGTTGTTTCCGTTGCTGGTGAACCGCTCTCCGCTGGTGCACCTGAGGGTATTTCAGGCTCTGGCTGAGCCTTTTGGGTATGGCTGTCTTGTGCTTCTGCCAGTTCTGGCTCGCTGGCGCCCTCTGGCGTTGAGTTTGAAGATGTGGTTGCACTTGCTGGTGCTGGTTGCTGTTCCAGTTCCGGGCCTGGGACTGGAGATGCTGTGGCTGTTTCAGTGGTAGGCATGGAATCCGGGTCCACTACCTCTGTCTGGGTCTCTGGTAACACAGACGGGGCCTCTGTGGACGGGTCAGGAACAGGAATGGGTCTGGAAGCTTGCCTGGTTTGGCTACGTGTAACCATTCCCACTCTCTTGGCCCGCCTCACCTGGTTGGCCAAGTCTTCCCCCAGTAGCATGGGGATAGGATAATTGTCATAGACTGCAAAAGTCCACATTCCTGACCAGCCTTTGTACTGGACAGGCAGTTGAGCTGTAGGCAAGTCTACAGCTTGTGACATGAAGGGTAAATTGTAACTTTGGCCTTTGGGTTGATGAATTTGGGGTCAACGAAGGATTGGTGGATAGCTGACACTTGTGCCCCCGTGTCTCTCCACGCAGTAACCTTCTTTCCGCCCACTCTCAAATTTTCCCTTCGCTCCAAGGGTATTTGAGAGGCATCCGGGCCTGGGGATCTTTGGTGTGATGGTGGTGTAATGAATTGCACTCGCATGGTGTTCTTGGGACAGTTGGCCTGATATGTCCCAGTTCATTACACTTAAAGCATCTTCCATCTGATGGGTCACTGGGCCGAGGTGAGTTACTGGAGACTGGTGAGGTTGAAGGGTAGGGTATCTGTGGCTTTACTTGGGTGGTATGTGGGGTCTTTGGCTGTCCTCGGTTGTAGGGTTTATGGTCTGTGTGCCCCCTGGGGTAATCGTTCCCCTTGACAGTAGCTTTCTTGCTTTCTGCCAGTTCCATCCATTTGGCTCCAATCTCCCCCGCCTCAGCGATATTCTTGGGGTTTCCATCTTGTATGTACCGTGTGATGTCTTCAGGAACACCATCCAAGAACTGCTCCATTTGTATGAGGAGGTTCAGTTCTTCCAAGGTTTGAATGTTGTTTCCTGTTAGCCAGGCCTCATAGTTTTTTGCAATGTAGTAGGCGTGTTTGGGAAATGACACCTCTGGTTTCCACTTTTGGGTTCTGAAGCGCCGACGGGCATGATCTGGGGTTATCCCCATCCTGTATCTGGCCTTGGTTAGAAAAAGTTTATAGTCATTCATTTGGTGCTTAGGCATTTCAGCTGCCACCTCTGCTAAAGGTCCACTGAGCTGTGACCTCAATTCTACCATGTACTGGTCTTCGGGGATGCTGTACCCAAGACAGGCTCTTTCAAAATTTTCCAAGAAGGCCTCGGTGTCATCACCTGCCTTGTAGGTGGGAAATTTCCTGTGCTGTGGAGCAATATTTGGCGCCGGGTTGTTAGGGTTGGCTGGCACATGCAGCCCAGCTTTTGCCAATTCCAGTTCATGTTTTCTCTGTTTTTCCTTCTCTTCATTCTCTTTTTTTGTTGCTTTTTTTTCCATTTCTTTTTTGTTGTTTTTTTTTTTTCCATTTCTCGGCGGTGTGGGGGCCAACTCTTCTTCTTCTTGTTTCCTTCGGTGGCGAACTCTTCTTCTTCTTCTAGTTTTTCTTTTGTGTGCTGCCGTTTGTTTGTTCTTCTCTTTCTCATCTCCTCCATCTTGTCGCCTGTGTTCAGCTTCTTTGATTTGTTCTTCGGCCGCAATTTTTGCCTTAGAAGTCATGATTCCTGTTTTCTTGTGTTGGGGTGCCCTCCCGGTGTTTATCTTCTGAACTGCAGGTTTTCTGTTGCCTCCTGAAGTCTGCCTAGCAACAGTGCCTTTAGCTAATTTTCCTTTTCTCTCTAGCTAATGTTCAATGAAGGGAAACCAGAAAAACCACTTTATTTGCATGCCTATAAGTGCTGGTACGACTCTCAATGGGAGTGCTATTGTGTGACAAAAGACTGTTAATAGTCCTTAACGACTTCTGCTTAACATGCAAGCCACAAACTGCCAGAGAGAGCAGAAAAAAAAATTCTCTCTGGTTCCCTTTTAAAACCAACTGCTTCTTCTCTCTGCTAAAAAGCCCTTAGCAGAGAAAAGAAAAATATAAATATTCCTACTGGCTTCTGGATTCTAGTCCCACCAGCTGCACACCATGTAATAACCTTAGTCCCAGATTTGGACCTTAGCGTCCAAATATGGGGGTTAGCATGAAAACCTCCAAGCTTAGTTACCAGCTTGGACCTGGTACCTGCTGCCACCCCCAAAAAATTAGAGTGTTTTGGGGCACTCTGGTCCCTCTGAAAACCCTTCCCTGGGGACCCCAAGACCCAAATCCCTTGAGTCTCACAACAAAGGGAAATAATCCTTTTTCCCTTCCCCCCTCCAGGTGCTCCTGGAGAGATACACAGACACCAGCTCTGTGAATCCAACAGAGTGAATCTCCCTCTCTGTTCCCAATCCTGGAAACAAAAAGTACTTTCCTATTCCCCCAGAGGAATGCAAATCAGGCTAGCAATCCAACACACAGATCTCCCCGATTCTTCCTCCCACCAATTCCCTGGTGAGTACAGACTCAATTCCCTGAAGTAAGAAAAACTCCAACAGGTCTTAAAAGAAAGCTTTATATAAAAAGAAAGAAAACTAAGTACACATGTTCTCTCTGTATTAGATGATACAACACAGGGTCAATTGCTTTAAAAGAATAATTGATAAACAGCCTTATTCAAAAAGAATACAAATCAAAGCACTCCAGCACTTATATTCATGCAAATACCAAAGAAAGAACCATATAACTTACTATCTGATCTCTTTGTCCTTACACTTAGAACAGAGACTAGAAAGTAGAACTACTTCTCCAAAGCTCAGAGAAGCAGGCAGCCAGAAAACAAGACCTTAGACACTCATTCCATCCACCCAAAGTTGAAAAAATCCGGTTTTCTGATTGGTCCTCTGGTCAGGTGCTTCAGGTGAAAGAGACTTAACCCTTAGCTATCTTGTTTATGACAAATGGGACTAGTGTTTGCAGAACAACTGCAGAATTTGAAAAAGTGATTCCAAGAGAGGAGGCTAATTTCATCCTCATTCTGTAAACACAGTAATACAGTGGGTGCATTCATGGTCCTTCTGTTTTACAAGATTGTGAGAGATTCTTTATAATTAAAATGGCAATTTTACCACTGGAACCATCATTATCTTTAAAAAGTGAATGAATGTTTTAAGTACAGCTCTTCCACACAGTGGTAAGTTGTGCTCCAAGAAGAGCAGCAGAGGCAGGCATAATTGCTTTTTTGAGGTCAAAGGTATACAATTATTCCATCCACTAGGATGGAACTGATTTTTCCCCCTAGTGCCAGAGTCCAACTCTGGTGGAGAGAGGAGCAAGGGCCATGACCCCCTCTCCTACCCCTTTTAGCATCTTAATCCTTAGTAGCAGAATGCAGGGAGCACAGGAACATCTACTGTGCAGAATGGTGAAGAGAAGTTGCTTCTGGGGCAGCCACACTGCTCAGCATCCCGCCAATTATATTTGAGTACTGCTAGAACTGGTTGACACTTTCAAGAATCAGAAAAGTTGTAAGGTACCCAATGTATGTTTTAGTGTCGAACCTTTGTATGGTTGGCCTTTCCTTTATCTTTATCTCAATGGATACTAATTGCATGGAGAGTCAACAAAATTAAAGAATATCGTAAAGGTCAAGATATAGTAATATAACACTTAAGGTAGTGGAATGCTTAATAAGAAGATGGCTCATAAGTTTCATTTGGGTCCTTTATTTTTAAAGGCGGGAATAGAAAATTGCAAAACATTATCCACACAGGTAGAAATTATTTTAATAATGATAAAAACTTCATTCTTGCTCCACACTATAATCTTGAGTTCCTCCTCACAAGTTACCATAGGGCAGTGGTGGGCAACCTTTGGCTCATGGGCCACATGCAGCCCACCAGGGTAATCTGATTGTGGGCCACGAGACATTTCGCTGACATTGACTGTCTGCAGGCATAGCCTCCTCGCAGCTCCCAGTGGCCGCAGTTCACTGTTCCCATCCTAGGGACAGGATTTTCTGATTCTCCAACTAAAATGTGGTGTTGATGATGTTACATTTGAATTGCGGGGCTTTACTTCTGAGGAACAGATATATTAACGGTGGAAAACTGCTGATGGAGACAGAGCCAGAACTAGCATTTTTGGGTAAGCCTGCAAAATAATTTTTTGCACCTCCCCCAAATATAACTGATTCCTGGGCCCCGTAATCACATTGCTACGGGGGCTGCCTAACTGAGATGATTTCTTGACTTCCTGACTCAAACTTAACTGAATCATTTTATATAAAACATACGTGCACGCCAGGGTCCTGGGGAGTGGAGGGGGGAATCTTTATTGCTGCCTCAGCTGCCTATTGCTGCAGCAGAGCTTCACTGCTTGTTCCTTTTCACCCTAGTGATTGATTTATATTGTCAAGGACATCTTTGCTAGGAAAAAAATGTTACAAACCTTTTCTCTTCACAAATGCTGATTTTTTCCTTTAAAATTCTAGTCCCCCAACTCGGGGGAGGGGGCTCTAGCCCTGAGCTTCTCAAGACCTAAAAGCCGACACTTAATGGAGTTCTCACAAAAACTTTTTGTTGCTTTTGTCTCAAAGATTTTAAAGTATACTAGACAGACATCTGGATGTTCTCTAAAGAGCAAAGTTAAATAATGGTATATACTAGAAAGGATTATTACACCAAGACTTACACGTTCTCCTTTGGGACCTCTGTCACCTGCTCTTCCCATCAGACCCTGAAAATAAATGTTTTTGAAAGTGTAAAATATCTTGCTTAACAACTTGATTATACATTCATTTATTAACATAGCTGAAAGTAATTGTCTAGGTCTAACAGTTACATTATCTGTGAAATATGAAATATATTAACATTGCAAATTATGTTTTCCTACCTGAGGTCCTGGCAATCCATCTTTTCCATTTATTCCCTATAAAGGAAAAACTATGTTTTTAACATTTACTATAACCGCAGGTAAATACGTACGTTAAAAATAAGGAACAGGCAAGGAAAACCTTGTGATCTGTGATGGCATTAATAAATATTTTGAAGATAAATAGCTGAGTCAGAGGTTTGTGTTTGATGATGGCTGAAGTCAAGTGTAAAGAGCTGGAAGATGTGACAAACAAGTAAGTTTGAGCTTAAACTGCACAGCTACAACATGCTAGATTGGAGTTGAGGAGGACATAGGTAAAATAACATCTTAGCATGTTATTCTATGATGATGCAATTTTGAAAGACAACTGAATTTGGAATTCGGCAAGTCAGAGTAGGTTCTATGGATATGGAACTGAATGAGCATGTTCCCAATGCTACACATTCACTAAAATATGGCACGCATTTCTCTATTGTAGCTATTGCCCTTAATTGACGCAACATTTCAGGGAACAGATGAAAAGGGAAGTTGAAGGTAAAGCTATAAACCAGCTTAAGTGCCCATCGATCTAAATAATGCAGAAATTTTTGACTTGCGTTTCTGATAAATCCACACCCCTCTCCACACAGTCACAGGGGGCCCCAGATGCAGCAGAACCAATGTGGTTCTCCTGAGAAGGAAGAATTTGAGGAGTATGCACATGGAGAGCATTTCCCTTGCACATTGTAAATGGAATTCCAGGAGGACTATGCATTGCTCATACAGTAAATTGACTGAGGCATGGAAAGGGATCAGGCTGAGGGAGATGAGTAATAGATCTCTCTCTCTTTCTGGAGATCTCCTAAATTTTATCCCCAGTGGAGCACGGTAGTGGCAATGGCAATCACTACTACAGCTTTGGGGCTGCATTAACAAAAGTAGATTTTCACACCAGCTTTTAAATTGAGTAAATTTGGCGTGGAAGAAAGTAAAGGAGAATAAGTATAGATTCTATACAGTTTCTATAACCTTGCTCACTTACTTCCACATCGCCCTATTTAAAAAATGATATTCTTAGTTGTAAATGCCAGCCCATCAGACTCAGCCTAGGCTCTCAAAATCCAGCCGTATTCTTTCTACCAACCTGACCACTAATAAAGATTCTGAATCAGAGCTTAGCTCAAAATATTTTGCTAATGAGGTGGTAAAGTAACAGGGAGGCCAGCTCATCCATCTATATTTGTATTGAATGCAATGCCAAGAGGAATAAAATCTGTTTCTAAGTTAAAGTAAGAAAATGTAACCCTAACCACACACACACACACACACAAAATATTTTTACAATTACCTCCCCCCCATTAGACTGCAATTTAAATATTGCTATTAGAGGTTTTTTACTTCAGGGCTGAATTTGTAGAGTTTAAAGAGATGTTCAATGAACCTGTACTTCTCACTCTGTCTGTTCCTGGACTTGTGAGCACAAATGCAGCATTAGCCATGGGTGACAACGGTATTATTAGATTAATATGTTACATAAAACTACTGTACAGTGTTGCTAACTCTTGCAATTTTATTGAAAGTCTTGTGATATCTGGTGGTTTTCTTAGGAGCACAGCTCCTAGAGTCAAGCAATTATAAGAAAATAATAAGATCCAAGTGAACCCAAGATTCAAAAACCACAAAGCATGTATATATATTAAAATTCATGTTTTTAAGCCCATCTCAACATTTTAGGGGGCTAGCTCATGATTTTTTAAATGTTTGGGCTTGGCAAAACTGACTTTTTTGTTACTCTAAGCACCTTTAACTCCATATAACATTACAACTATTGCTATTTATTTATTATTTAGTAAGAGTCACTTGTGTGCATTGTACTTTACTGAAAAACAGAAGGACAGGTCACTGCTCCAAGACAGTTAAATACTGTGCATAGTGACCCATCTTTACAGTGTCCAGAGAATGAAGCTAGCAGGATGGGTTTCTGGTCCCGTCTGAGACCCTTGGGTACTACCAGAATAGAAATAACTATTATTATTATTACTAATTAAATGAATTTGAGGCTGCAGGGTCAGATTTTCAAAGTTGATCGACACACACTAATTCCCATTCAGTACAATCGCAAATACTGGTAAAGACACCTTTTGAAAATTTGATCTCTTCATTTAGGAGATTAAATGGGAGGTGCAGGGTTCTTTTGAAAATCTGCCCCTGAAGAGTATAGTGAACTGCAACAGTATCTTGACCACTTCACAACTACCTCTCAGGGAGCAGAATGCGTCAGCTGCTATGTTGCACTGGCAGCCTGTAGAGGAGTTATGACAGAGTTATGAATTAAACATTTCTTTACTCATCTGAAGTTAGGAATTTGGGCAGGCCATCTTTTATAGACTCTATAAATTCTTGGATTAACATCCCTACTCCAAGAAACCTGTAGAGGATCATTTTTGTCAATAGGATTCAAAAGGGCCCTCAGGGCATATTCAATAACATAACTACCCATGACAATCCCAACCTTCATCCAGCATGAACTTGGACTTGCATGACCAATGCCTGGTTCTACAGAGCCAGATGTTCATTTGAGGTTACCTATCCATATATTATCAGGGTCAAATCTATTTATTTTGTAATCTCTGACAAGGCTGAGTGTAGCACATGAAAGGTGTGTCTACACTTGGAGCTGGGTGCATGATTCCAAACTCAAGCAGACATATTTGAGCTAGTGTACTAAAAGTAGAGTATAGTCACAGCAGTGCAGCCAGCCAGGAGGGGTTAGCCACCACTAGCCTATGCTTATCAGAGACACTAGGTATGTGATTAACTACTTACTGGTATTCCAGATTGCCCATCTGGCCCTGGAAAGCCGATGTCTCCTACAGGGCCTCTTTCACCCTTAAATGAGAAGAACACACACAAATATATAAAATCTTCCATTTTATATTTAATATGTAGGAATGGCAACATAATAAGCCAGGGTTCAAACATGCACTTACTGGTTCCCCTGGCATTCCCGGTGGTCCTGGAGATCCAGTCTTTCCCTGTGGAGGGAGACCAAAGAGAAACATTTAAAATCTAAATAAACAGATATAAAATATCAATTTCCTTTAAATGAAACAGAAAATATTATGCTTATTTGGTCAAAATGTTCATGTAATGAACACTTCACTAAATGCTTTCAGAGATCTTTCAGAAGCATTTTATAAGAAATGCTTTAAACACAGTCGTTTATTTTTGTTCATATTATCCAATTCCTTGTCCAAAAAATAAATACTGCTTAGTTTAGCCAAGTGAAATCACTCTGCAAGTCATTTTATTTTCATCCTAGAGAATCTATGCAGACATGGGAGCAGTACAGCATCTCCATTCCTTCCTGTCCATGACTTGTTGTTCCATTACACCCAGCCTGCTCATGTCCCTGCATACGATGTCCCACTATCTAGTTGGTGGTCAGCCTTCAGATTTTACAGACACTGGTTGTGTTTGGATGATCTTTCTTTGGCATCCTATCATCTGTTTTCCTTCTGCAGTGTCCCCACCCTCATAATTTTTTCAATTATGGGCTAATCTCTTACCCTGATTTCATAACCTACTCTCCTGACTATATGTTTAAATCATTCCACTTTATAGCTGCCACCTTTCAAAGAACTCTCATCTTTACTGCCTCCAACATTCTGATGTCTGTTTCATTTAAGGCAGCTGCTTTCAGCCCATAGAGTAATACTGTCAATACACTAGTCTAATAAATTTTCATTTTGGTACCAAATGTAATGTTTTTTTCAGTCCATGATTTCACCAATTTCTGTGCAGCACTTGTGGCCAAGGCACATCCCCTTTTAAACTCATCCTTGATGCAACTGTTGGCACTGATTGAGATTCTTAGGTACACATAAGATTCTACTTGTTATACAACCCCTCTGCTGCATTTCAACACTTTATCTATTGTCCACGTTCCAAAATGAAACCACTTCCTCCTCTTGGCATTTATTGTAAGTCCAAGTTGACTACACCCATTTTCCAAGGTAGTGAAGAGTATCATCAATTTAAATGTGTCTGTCCGTTGTAGGACATCATCTGCTTAAGCTAAGGAGCCTAACTTATCATACCCTCCAACTCATCTAACTTTCAAATCCATCTTGTCATCAGTTCCTAACACATGATTAGACCTGTACTAACTCTGTATCTACATCAAAGAGTTCTGATACCCTGCCTTAGCTGAAACAGTTAATACCACACATGTTCTTCCTTTCACCCCTACCACTTACCATATAAAGAAGGGGCATGTTGAAGAAGGTATTTCCGAAGTTTAAAAGAATGACATGAACAGCTTGTATATCACAAGAAGCAAACAAAAAAACCCCCAGAAATATTTTCCCTTCAGATATTTGATAAATACAGGAAATATATAATGGACATAACTTTCTTTTATTCTAACTGTACTTTTTGAAACAAAACCAACAGAGCTATGGTGATTTACACCAGTTGAGGATCTGACCTACTGACTGCCGTAGAAGTTTTGGATGCATCAGGAACGAAGGATTAGCTTTATGCAAGTGGGGGCTCTGGAGTTTTCTTCAGCTTCTTAGTATGAGCTTCTCTAAAACTCTTACTCAGAAAACAGCATAAAATACAAAGAGATATTTAGTATCCCCAACTGGGAAAAAAGTTGCTTCGTCTTGATACATGTCTATAAAATTTCTAGCAAACATTACTCCACAAATAGTAATGAGTAGTGTGGATGAGCATCTTTTATGCTTTGGCATTTTTTTCAACTTTTCCCAAGAAATAAGCTGTTTCTTTCATGAACATACTCACTGTTAACCCTGGTGCTCCTGGTGAACCAGCAGGTCCCTGATCTCCCTAAGGAAAAGATACTGCAGCATTGTAATATTTCCAACAAATGAGGACACAGAGTCTTCAAACAGTATTAGTTAATGAAGATCTGAACAGAATGGGAGAGGCAGGATTGTTTGAATTCTTATATTTAGTTCTGCCATTGACTCTTTTTGGCATTGAGTAAGTCACATAACCTTTTCTGTTTTAGTTCCCTGTCTGTAATGTCATGTGTATTTGCCCTTATGTTCAATTAAAGAGATATTCAGGTGATAGTTAATGTTAAAAATGCTTTAAAATGGACCGGGGTCAAGTATCTGACCAACATGTAGATCTCCAAATAACCTTCATTTATACTCATGGCAGTGACCATAATTAACAAAGTATAATTCAGTATTGTACGACCATCTTTTCCTTCCATGTCACCTTAAAATAGTTGGCACTAATACCAACATTGTAGCTTTATGCAGGGTCCTGCTATTACACAGGAAGGGAGTCTAAGAACATTAGGAGTTCTTAGTTCTACTACTGCCTTTACTATAGATTTTTTCTTTGATTCAGGGTGCCTCAGTTTCAACATATATAAAATAGGGTTGATGATGATAATAAGTAACACAACTACATTACAAGGTACTGTGTGACCAAATTAATTGTCTTGAATGAGTTTTGAGACCCTCAGATCAAAAATGCACGAACAACATACTACAGTAGAGCCTGACATTAACTAGGCGGTAAATCTCAAAGTCTTTTGGGCATTTCATTTGGTGCAGAGAACAGCTAAAATACTATAGCCTCTTGCCATTTTGGGGGCTTCAGAAAGGCAGGCTCCCAGGAGCTCTCACAGATGGAGATTAGTGCAGACACTGAGACTGCAGCAACTGAAACAGCTTGTCTTAGCATGTGCACGAGATCACAACCAGCACCAGGGATTGGGACAGAGAAGAGGATTCACCGGGCTAGAGGCCTGACTGAAATGCCTGGGCAGCCACCTGCAGGCTATAACCACTTCCAAATGGCAGAGGCTGCCCATCCATGGTCTGCTCATGGACAGGCACTGTGCTCAAGGGATGGGAGTCAGTGGTTGGGTACTGGCTGCTAGCACAGGTATGAGACAGACGTCCTGGGTTGCTCTCCATAGAGAAGGCAAAAAACCTCCAGTTTTCCTATCAGCCACAAGGGCCTGGCCAAGGGGAAACACAGTTTCCCAGAGGATGTTCCATCTTCCCTAGGTGTCTGTGAAACAAAGCCACTTCTTCCACCCAACCAATAACCAAGCAAAACCAAAGAGGGAAAGAAGACTTCAGAGGGAGAAGATTGTTTGTCAGCCTCACTCATTAGGCCTCCTTTGCCCTGTAAAACAAGGGAAAGCCGGGGTTGAAGCCACCTGGGATCAGTTCCACCCAATAAGGGATCTGCCTTGAATCTTTAACAATGAATATTTGGGATACATCACCTAGATAGAAAAGGATCCCAGGGGTAAGGGAAGCCCTGGTTTGTAGGTGCACAGCCAATTGAAAACTCACCTGGAATCAAAGGGGTGGGTGACACCTGTCATAAACAGATAGCTAAGGGTTAATGTCTCTTTCACCTGGAAAGGAGTAACCTAAAACACCTGACCAGAGGACCAATCAGGAAACAAGACTTTTTCAGATCTGGGTGGAGGGAAGTTTTGGGTGTGAGTTCTTTGTTCTTTGTCTTGTGTCTGATCCTCTCGGCTCTGAGAGTGATTTTTCTATCTCCTGCCTTTTTAATCTTCTGTTTCCAAGTTGTAAGTACAAAGCTAGTAAGACAATAGGTTTATATTGGTTTTTTTTGTATTTACATGTGTGTAGTTGCTGGAGTGTTTTGAATTGTATTCTTTTTGGATAAGGCTGTTTATTCATCTTTCTTTTAAGCAATAGACCCTGTATATTTTCACCATTATACAGAGACTATTTTTAATGTCTTTTTCTTTCTTTTTGATATAAAGCTTTCTTTTTAAGACCTGTTGGAGTTTTTCTTTAGTGGGGACTCCAGGGAATTGAGTCTGCAGCTCACCAGGGAATTGGTGGGAGGAAGAAGTCAGGGGGAAAATCTCTTTGTGTTAGAGTTACTAAGCCTGACTTTGCATACCATCTGGGTGAGAGGGGAAGAGAGATTAGCTCTCTCAGTACTTGTGTTTCCAGGACTGGAAACAGGGAAGGTGGAGTCCCTCTGTTTAAATTCACAGAGCTTGCTTCTGTATATCTCTCTAGGAACCCAGGGAGGGAACACCTGGAGGGGAGGAGGGGGAAGGGAAATGGTTTATTCCCCTTTGTTGTGAGACTCAAGGAATCTGAGTCTGGGGGTCCCCCCAGGGAAGGTTTTGGGGAGACCACAGTGAGCTAGGCACTGTATAAATCCCTGGCTGGTGGCAGCGTTATCAGGTCCAAGCTGGTAACTAAGCTTGGAGGTTTTCATGCTAACACCCATATTTTGGAGCTAAGGTCCAGATCTGGGAAAAAATGTTATGACAACACCACACTGCACATAAGCGGTAGTCAAGCCTGCATCCTCCACATGATTATTTCACTGCACAACTTACCTCTGTTTCGTCAGCCCTATAGAGCTCACACTAGCCACCTGGGACCTGCAGGCAGACTCTGGGATCACACCTATTTATTTGTATAGTCTATGTGGGATTTTGACTGTATTAGCTTATTAGAAGAATATCTTTATTTCAGGAAGAGTCTGATTGTGGTTGTAGGGTTTAATCTGTTCATTCATTAATCAGTTTCCTTGCCTATTCCGTTCACCTAATTCCTGTTTTCTAAATTAATCATATCCTTTCTTTTAATAATGTGTTTATTCCTTTTTAAATTTGGTTGGTCTACAGTTGCTTTTAATTTGTAAAGTCCTAGAAGTTACAAGCATTGCATTAGAAGTTATTCACCAGGCCACTAGCTGGATACACTGTGGACTGAGAATGCAGTTTAGCTTCAGTGACTAGCAAGTTAAGGGCTGAGACCTGCCATCAGCCCATGAATTCCAGAGAACCCAGTGCTCATTGGTCCTAAACTGGGACACAAAGCCAGAAGGAGGAGCAAGTGGACTCTACATGCTTGGGGGTCAGATGTTCTCAAGGAGGGGTTACCTAATGATTGATTATGATTATCTTTGTACATAATGATTCATTAATGATCTGGAGGATGGTGTGGACTGCCCCCCGGGGAAGTTTGCAGATGACACTAAACTGAGAGGAGTGGTAGATATGCTTGAGGATAGGGATAGATACAGAGGGACCTAGACAAATTAGAGAATTGGGCCAAAAGAAATCTGATGAGGTTCAAAAAGGACAAGTGCAGAGTCCAATGCACTGCTGCAGACTAGGGACTGACTGGCTAGGCAGCATTCTGTAGAAAAGGACCTAGGGGTTACAGTGGACGAGAAGGTGGATATGAGTCAACAGTGTGCCCTTGTTGCCAAGAAGGCTAATAGCATTTTGAGCTGTATAAGTAGGGGCATTGCCAGAAGATCGAGGGACGTGAAAGATTGGAAAGAGTCCAGCAGAAGGAAAAAAAATGATTAGGGGGCTGGAGCACATGACTTATGAGGAGAGGTTGAGGGAACTGGGATTGCTTAGTCTGCAGAAGAGAAGAATGAGGGGGGATTTGATAGCTGCTTTCAACTACCTGAAAGGGGATTCCAAAGGGATGGATGTAGACTGTTCTCAGTGGTAGCAGATGACAAAACAAGAAGCAATGGTCTCAAGTTGCAGTGGAGGAGGTCTAGGTTGGATATTAGGAAAATCTTTTTCACTGGGAGGGTGGTGAAGCACTGGAATGGGTTACCTAGGGAGGTGCTGGAATCTCCATCCTTAGAGCTTTTTAAGGCCCGGTTTGACAAAGCCCTGGCTGGGATGATTTAGTTGGGGATTGGTCCTGCTTTGAGCAGGGGATTGGACTAGATGACCTCCTGAGGTCCCTTCTAACCCTAACATTCTGTGATTCTATGATACAGACTCATTATAACACAAGAAGTGCAAAACAAAAATGGTTACAATCCACATATTTAAAAATAGCAGGTCAAATCCTACAAGGCAAGAGAGTTGCCTTAGCTTCATTGGGAGCAGGACTGGGCCCAATGGAAGTTTCAGGTGCTCAGCATCTCTCTGGATTTGGTCCACTTTGCTTACCTAGATTTTTAGTCTCATTTAAACTAGCCTTCTTTGTAGAAGTCATGCATGCAGTCAGTTTGAGGGTTACAGTACTAGACTATAGCACTGTCAGGTGCGATCTTTGCCTCAGAAATGCATTTATAATGGACAGCATAACTACATTAGATGAGGAAGATGATGTTTGGTCAAGGGGAATGAAAACCAGTGAATATATCTAGGGGCATATCAAAGGGTTTGTGTCTTCTGCTAAGGAGTGCTTTGCACTTCTAATCAGCATTAATCAAGGAAGTAGCTTGTTTAGTAAAATCGAAGTGGCAGCTCTAATAATAATGGAATAGAATGACTGACTGGTAATGGATGGAAGTCTGATTACACACAACTTGTTATTCCTGAAAAAAAATGGAATTTTACATTGATTGAATTGTATTATTTAGACCTAGATTTAAACAGAAAATGAAAATACACTAGGCATGCAACATTTCTACATATGCAGATCCAATCTTTCTTGAAACATTCTGCTGCAGATAGACACCATCAACAAGTGAACAGCCTTTTAAATGAAGGAAATATTTCCCTGCCAATAAACACTGTAGATATATAAAAGAAGCAACAACACCAATGGAAAAGAAGAGAGGATATTTTTCTTGAATAAAGACTTACCTTTTCTCCTGGAAATCCCTCTAGTCCAGGTAGTCCCATTGGACCTGGTTCTCCCTGTTTTTTTTAAAGTGTTGCTTAGATTAATAATTCTGCATTCTGAATGACATAAAAATTGTAATATAGCAAATAAAAGCAAAGCATTCAACTCGAGATTATTTAACAATCAGCTAAATATTGTATTTACTTTAAGTGAACAGCTTTTTCTATGTGTTGTTTTTATGACCTGAGAATTAGAACTATTCCCAGAATAAGTACATGTTTATTTTCTGATTAATTGTTTCAGTGATGATTAAAAACCTAATCAGAGAGAATCCCCTCTGGTTACCTACTTGGTCAAGGTCAGCACTAAACCACTTTCAGTCAATAAAGGGAGGGGTTTGAATATATCTTGTCAATTAGATAAGTAACATGGGTTGCACGGTTACTCCAGAATTCTCCTTTTGACTGTAAAAAAAAGATGCATCTAGAGGCTTCAGAGCAAAACTCTGTTTGCTAAGTAAAGCCTATTCTCCCTAGGGATGTGTAGATTAGGAGCACTCCAGCATTAAGTCTATGAGCTTTGGAAGAAAAGCCAGAAAATGAGTGAGATGATGTAGCAACTACTGAATAGTAATTCAGCTTTACAGACAAGTAATAGTGAATGCCAAAAAAAAAAAAAAAAAAAAAAAAAAAAAAAAGGACATTTACCATAACAAGCTATTTATCTAGCTATCTTGGAGTTTTATACTACTGCCCATCACCATAGTATCCGAGTGCTTTACATGTAAAATCAATAACAAAATCCCAAGGGGATTTCATGGCATCTCTGTAACTTGTCCCTTTAATGGGGTCAGAACTCTGTTTGGGATAGAGAGATCTTCTGAGGATTTAAGGGCTTGAGAGTGGTTTGAGAATAGAAAGAGTGTTCAAATTCCAAGCATTACTCATCGTGGAAAGACTTTTTTCTAAAGATGGTGAGACTCTGGATTTGCCAAATCTCTTCTGAAAGACTGTTCCTTACCAAGAGCCCCTCAACAGAGAATGCTTTGTTTCATACTTCATCCTGCACTTTGTAACCTGCATTGTACTAGAGGAGTACAGATATCACATGGGTTCATATATCAAAATTTGGTCTTTGCTGTAGCTGGGGTTCATCCATTAATTACTTTGAAAATGAGGACCAAAACCTTAAACTGTCATCTGACTTGAGTCTGTCCAGCGGAAGGACTTGTGCGCAGGCGTAATGTGTTCTAAGTGACCAGGGATACGGAGAATGTAGGCAGTTGTTGCATCATCATCATTCAGCTTTAGATACAATGAGTTATGTTAATCAGTCTGGTGGTGACAAATGCATGGATCACCATGGTCAGGTCCTCATATGGAAGGAAGGGACATTTCTTGGCAAGCTGGAGGTGCAAGATGGCATTTTTGGAAACTGACTAAAACTCCTCATCCAAGTTTAATAAGGAGTAAAAGTGGATCCCAAGGCTTCACACCACTATGACACATGTATGGCTTCAATGGAAGGCGTAGAAAACATCTTGTCCAGCTTTTCAAAGCATTTCCCTTTTTAATCAGCATTACTTTGGTCTTGCTGGGGTTCAGCTTGAGCTCATCATCCAAGAGCTAGTTTCACATAGGTAATCTGAAAATTTAGGAGTGGTTGTAGGTATTTCAGCGGGCAATGAGATATGTAGGTGAGAGTTACAGCATACTGTTGGCAGCTAGCCATGGTGTCTCACTATCTCTCCTACTGAGAGATACCAAAGAGTAGTGGAAATAGAAGGGATCCCTACTGGACCCCACAGATAAAGGTCTTTGGAGAGGAGGAGCAGTTACCCATCACCACTCTCTGAGGTCTGCTGGAGAGGAACACTTGGAGCTACTGTAGTGCTGGGCCATCTACTCACGGGATGTCATGTAGGCTTTTTAGCAGTACCTTGTGGCCCATTATGTCAAATGCTACAGAATGGACATCTTACCTGAGTCAATGATTATGAGCAAGTTTGCTTTTAGTGCCACTAGATCCATCTCTGTTCTGTGCCCTTGTCTGAACTCTGGTTGTGAGGCATCCAGGATGTTGGCTGATGTCACATGTTGTTAGAGCTTTGTGGTTACTACTTTCTCAGTTGTTTTGCCCAGGAATGGGAGGTTGGAAACAGGACAATATTTAGAGAGATCTTCAGGGTCAGGTGTTGTTCCTGAGAATTGGGTGAACTATTGTATTTTTCAAGGAGTTTGGCAGGTGTGCTTCTTTGAAGGAAGAATACTCATTTCCATTAGTAGTGGGCATAGCTGTCCATAACTGGCTTTTACTAGCTAGGATGGCTATGGATCTATTCCACATGTTGTGGGTCTAATAAATTGCAGGGCTTATTGATCTTCAGCATGTGTGATGGGCCCAACTCAGACTGGTGGGCTGGATAACACAAATTTATTTCCTGTTGGGTTCTGTACACATTCTACTGAACTTTTCAGTGAAGGATGCTGATAGCCCTTCACAGCAGTTGATGCTGGGACCTTGTGTCTGGGATAGGCAGTCTGGGTTGACTAGCTGGTTCACTATGCAAAATAACTCTGCTGGCCATGATTCTGCCATGTTGATTGTGAAAAGGTTATTTCGCCTCCTTTACTGCAATGGTGCAGTTCTGTAAATGTGGGTTTGTGCTGCTTTGTCCCCCATGACCATGGTATTTGTGACATTCCTTAGACTGTGGTAGATTTAACTGCTGTGAGTGGTAAATGTCCAGTTTTTAATGGCACCCACTGCATTATGTTAAATAAATTGGCATCCTCTCCTCTGCGAGAAATGGTGGGAATTGCAGCCTATGATGTAGATGGTTTTTAATGTCTCATGTGACTACTAGTCCAATCTGAAATTTGCATGTTCTTTGGCAGTTATTGCAGATATATGTATCTTGGTTGGGCGCTACTTGCTTCCTACGGGCTCTTTAAAAATTTCATATTAAAACTGAAAAAATATTTCATGGTATCAAAGTACAAACAGTATCTACCAAAACCTAGGCTTTGCAAACCTTTTCTACTTGTTCTAAAAATGTAAAATATATATAGTTTTCTGAAAAGGGCATACTGCAGCCTTTGAGGAGAAACAGCAAAGCATTCAGTGAATCGGCTTTATTATGATAGGTTTAGAATGTGAAGCTATATTCAATTGAGATGTACTGTGGCTCCAATTATCATCAACTTCTTGGCACTACACACAGCTTGATCATATTCTAATTACTTTTGAGCATTAAACCCTCATTACATTGTTCCTTAAGAAAAAACAGTCTTCTGGTTGCTAAACGCTGGTACAATGTGATGACCCCCTATGAGCAATTTCAACTTTACGTGTTACTGCATTGGGCTCAAAATTAAAACATTTTCCATCTTTATTTCTACTGGGACTACTTCAGGTAGTGATTTAATCTCATGAAATAATACAGATTCTTCATACTTTAATGCCTCTCTAGATTACTAAACAGAGAACAAAATCCACAGACAGCTAATATAATCTATCACTGAACATAATATTAACAGCTGTAAAAAGAAATCTATTGACCTGGAACTGTACATTTCTCTAGCCTTGGTTATAAAATAAGTTTCTTAAATGTATTGATAGAGTAACTTCCTGCTCAATTTCCTGTACTGTCCCACTCACATGGCTAGGACCATACTTTGAGCTTTTGGGAGGGCTCTTCTAATGACCTATGAAGTCCTCAGTTCCCTAGTAGTCCTCCCACTCCTTCTCCTCATATTCACATCCCAAACCATGAAGATACACTTGTCAGTATGACTGAAATGACACATTCCAATAAAATATACATACCATTGTGCCAGGATCACCTTTTGGACCCTGCAAAGAATGATTAACAAAGGTATTAGAAAATAACAGACCACAATTAGACAAGAATGTGGTGTCTTTAACACTACGATAATAAAAATATATAACAATTATAATAGAACGGTAGAGTAGTAGTGTATTCAGAATCAGTACTAGCAGCAATCTTATTTTGTTAAATTTGGGTCAAATCCTAGTGTGTGTTAGCCCATAGTGCAGAGCAGGGCATATCTCTGTGCCTGGCTTGATTCTATGCCACGAAGTGCAAACGGTATCACAAAGGGGAAATCAGTGCCTCATTAGTGGCCACAAAGGGTTTACACAGCTGCCAAAATGATTAAGCCCAGGGGTGGAGTCTGCCTATGGCTATAACATCACAAAGGCACTAACCATGTGGCTCTCTGGCTCCACAGTCCAAGTGTATGTGTAAGAAGGATGGGGCAGACAGAGTCCACCTTGGACATATAGGAATGCAAAGGGGCAGAATAGCCCAAAGGTTACTACTGCCTGACAGATCTCTTTCAGAGCTCTCAGCCAGGATGACAGCAGCCCCTATGGAACTCATGAAAATTGAGAGAAGGGATACATTCAGTTCATGTGACTCCCACATTCTCCTCGTCATCCAGAGAGGTAGGGTAGACAGATGGGGAAACGGAGGCAGAGAAATTAAGAGACTTGTCCAAAGCTATGCAGCGAGTTAGTAACAGCATTAGACCAGAATTAATGAGTTCCTTATTTTCAGCATGAAATTTAATGCACTACTAAACAACACTGCCTCTAAAGATAAAAAGTGCACTATACGTTTTAAGAATTATTACATTAATGCAATATATAATCCAAGGTCAATATATTTTTCTGCCCAGTTCTGCAACCTATATTCATATTAAACTGCACTTACTCAAAGGAGTAGTCCCATTAATTTTAATTAGGGTACTGGCATTTTGTAAAGTACTATTCAGCAAAATCTACGATTGTAATTATCAATATTTATGTTGAAATTTTAGTTGTTCTCCCAGTGTCTGCTAGGCTGTTTGTTACACATACTTACGAAATGTGTGTTTTATTATTAATGTGTATCAGTCATATCCTATTTGAATTGTTTATTGTTATTTTTCAAATGTAAAGTTTTCCATTACCCAGCTAACAGACAAGCTGCATGCAAGATATGAAGCTTTCTGTAAATGTTTTAAACTAAATATTACAGATAATATCTATTAAATACTTACAGGAGGGCCCGGTGGACCAGGATAAGTAGCAACACTTACACCTCCCTGGGGGTGGGAAAAAAAACCCATTCATTTGTTTCATAAGGCAATAATCAGGAAAAAAAATGTTAAATCATTTAATAAAGAAAAATACCTGTAGCTTATATAAGCTGCTCATTCCATTCCTTTCATTGTAAGGCATACCCTTAAAATATGAAAATATTCAGAAAATATTTAAAAAAAAATATCACAACTATGAAGGTGAAATCAATGGAAAAACAGCCTTTCATTCTTTGAATTGTTAGTACACAACAAAGCCAAAGTACCATTTCTGTTAATGGGTCTTGTGACAGATATGGCAACTACCTGCAATATCCTGGTCCAACCTTATTGAATTCAGTTTATTATCTTTGTAGGTCAGGGACTGTGTGTAATTCCATGGAGGAGGGGGGGCTCAGCTCTCCAGGAACTAAGAGGAGTGGGAGGTGGTTAAGCAAATTCACTCAGGTTGTAACACTTCCAGAGGGCTACCACCCTGGAGAGAGGTTCTCAAATACTGGTTCAAACCGGATTCTCCAGGGGCCAACAAAGAAAAGACTTAAAACTGATTCAGTGCATTCTTCCTGATCCAGCAAATGGACAGAAACTTTTGTCCAAGGGGGGCCCCAATCCTTGGAAGGACATGGCCCAGTCTTTGTGTTTGTTCTGAGCTAACTGTTGTTATGAACTTGTGACCATAGAATAAACCCTTGGTGGGATGCGAAGGATGATTCACTGGTTACAGCCCTTGTTGTAGTCAGGGGGTGATCTCTCGTATGTTTATTGACACGTAAGTAGGTTCTTTTATTGTTAACATGTTTTCT
This sequence comes from Gopherus flavomarginatus, assembly GCF_025201925.1. Classification (NCBI taxonomy): domain Eukaryota; kingdom Metazoa; phylum Chordata; order Testudines; family Testudinidae; genus Gopherus; species Gopherus flavomarginatus. The sequence goes on from NC_066620.1 coordinate 161,859,710, forward strand.
CTGTAACACTTTTCCTTAAAATAAACGTATTTGCTTAGAAAGAGCTGTGTGGTAACTTAATTGTGGCAATTACCCTGTTTAACATCTCTGAGGAGAAAAGTAAAGCAGGCCTTTTTAGGCAGTCTGACTTTCCTGAGGAACACTGTGTAGGCAGGGAGCCTGGAAGAGAGAAAGACGTGTCTATGCCCAGAGTGGTGGCGGCTGGGCTGCTGAAAGTCTATGAGTGGGTGCCCTTGTGGGACCTTAGAGAGGGAATATAGGTGCAACTGCTCTGAACTGTGACAGGTCTGTCCTGCAAAAACTCCAGTGAAGTCAGTTAAGAGTTTGGGATGTATGATGAATGGAGGATTGGGCTTTTTATCAGCTTATGAAAATGAAGGCTCATGAATCCTAAGGTAACTGGATAATTTTTATTATATAAAATTGCCAAACCATTTATGTGACTGGCCAAATGATGTGGGTAAAGGAATTCAAGGTATTGTACGTTTCTTTTTTATCACCTTAAAAAGTTACATTTTAAATGAAAACTGCAAAGCATTTGAGTCAGGCTTCAAGTACTTCAAGAATATAGGTGCTTGTACTATAGCTTTGAATTAATGCTCAAATTTGACAGATGAGACACTAATAAATTCAGAAGAAAATTATGAATTCAATAAAATTCAATAGCTGAACTATCAGTTTATGCTAAATGTTTACAGCCTGTTGACTGCTAAAGCACAAAAAGCACAAGTTAACTCAAGTGTATTCAAGATACAAATGGATGAAACTTTTGCTTCTGAAAAGAAATTTATATTTTTTCAAATTCTATTCACAGGCTATTTAAGGTGAAGGAAGGAAATACGGATGTAATCTTTTTTCATATATGGAGATTTATAAAATGTATGCATAAGAAAAGGGAGAATGACAAAGTGAAGAACAAGGTGATACACACCTTTTCCATCCCCAAATCAATTTGCACTTGAACTACAATGTGTTTTCAGTACAAAAGAGAAATTTCTTGAGTTCAGAAAACTTTAAAATGTGAAGTTCTATCATGCAAAACAAATGAATGTAAATAAATATGGCTCGTTTTATTTTACTTTAATTTCCATATACTTTATTGGTGAAACCAGTAGGCTGCAGCAGAATAGTTCCTCACATCCACAGTTGTGGATGTGAGGAATGAAAAACGGGCAGAATAGGGAATGGTCATGCAGTCAGATACTACTACAACCCATTGGCTGTACAAGATGCCATATACAACCTGAACAGGTGACCTACACTCTGACTCTAGGTTTATAAAGGAAGAATCTGTCCCCTCAAACCTCATATGTTTTTAATATATTTTCTCCATGCCTGCCTGTTATATTCTTAAACCATTTTGTATTTTACTGTCTTGTATTTTTAAAAAGAAATATTTTATGAAGAGCGCTTTACAGAAAAAAAGTACTCATTATTTTCAGAGATACATAGGGTGAAATCTTGGCTACTGATGTCATTAGGAGTTTGGGCCCAAAGGGACTATTATGATCATGTAATCTTTCATCCTGCGCAAGACTGCCCAAATGTCTACTGGATCAAGTTCATACGTTTCTGCTTGAGCTATAGCATATATTTTAGATTTAGACAGACATCCAATGTTGATTCAAGGACTTGGAGAATCCACGACATCCTTAGGTAAATTATCAAAATATATTATTCAAAATATGAAACAAATGACTTACTGGAGGTCCAGGTGATCCAGGCTTTCCAGGAGAACCCTCATTACCCTATGACAGTATAAGATTCATACATTTCACTTACTGAAACTAATGTAATACCTAGCACAATGATAATAAACAAGAAATATAATCTATATGACCCTCCTTCTCTTTTTTGGATAAGTACAGCTATATAAGAGGTTAATTTGGCCTCCCCCTCTCTAGTTTCATCTTAATACCCTAAGTAAAATAACAAATAAACAAACAAACAAGCGAGCAAGCTGATACGGGGATAATACCTTTATATTAGATCTAGAGTCTTAGCCCTATGACATTGATTATTTGCAACACGTTTCCTTATGGAAATTTTAACATAATAGTTTTACTTGTAAGCTAGAGCGATTTGAGTAACTGAATACAATATATGCTTCATATTATTGGGAGAAAAGGCAGCGAGAAAGATGTTCAAATTCATAGCAATAAACAAACTTTAGAAAACAAAAGTTCAGAATAATTTTCATGAATCATAAACCACTTTGTTGAACATAATCTTCAGTATGGATTAAGTTATAAAGAAACCACCATTACTTAAACAAAAACAAAACAAAACAAAAACCCAGAACAAAACAAGAACAAACCTATCATTGAAATATGACAGAAAGAATGAATTCATCACTTTTTGTAGTGAATTGTGATGATGGCCTAACTGTGGGTAGGTTATATCTGTTGCCTGTTGGGCTGACATGGACTGAAATGTAATACATGTGAGTAGGTTTCCCAAAACAGTTTACATACTAGTGGACACTCTGAACAAGCATGGGCTGCTACGTTTTTATGTTATGACATGAAGCACTGTCTCATGAAAGTGAGTTCTTCTGGTAATGTCACTATTACGAGTCAATAAAAACACAGAATCATGGAAATGCAGGGCTGGAAGAGTCCGTGAGAAGTTATCTAGACCATCTATCCCACACTGAGGTCTATCCCACGATGACACAGGATCTAGTACACCTAGATGATCTGTGACCCATAAACCCTCAGTGCCAACTGGCAAGTGTGTTACAAGAATATTCTGATTCTGGTATATACATTCTCATTCACCAAAGATAGTTGTGTGAGGCCTTAAATGAAAGCCAGTGTCATACTGTTTGGTAATATAGTTGTGAACGTATAACTCCTCCTATTAGGTGAGGAGTTATATATGTAAATTGAAAATATGTTCTTAGATTCTGTATCACAGCAGAGGTGCAGGAAAAAAAGTGTTCCTGACAGACAAAAGATGTTTATTCTCCTCTCTCCTTGTTGGCCAGTAAATTAAGCATTGTAAGCAGACACAATGTTGGAACATTACATACAAAGTCAACAGAGAGATACAAAGACAACACAGAAGAGCACACAACAGGGGAATATCTTGAGATACACTTCAAAGGTCTGCTGGACTATATTACGGGAACAGAGAAGACAGCCTGTCATCTTGCACTTAGGAAGTAAATGGGCAGTAAATTTACATTCATGAAAATGGTATCTCAACCAGTCTTGGTTGAAATGCTTCAGAAGACATTTGGGGGGAGATTACACTTCTTCAGACAGAAGTGTAGTCTCTAAAAAGTGAGTTATGATTTTGGTTTTTATGTAACCTTTTGCTTCCATTATCATTACTCACTATCTTTTGAATCTTTGATAATAAACACATTGTTTTCCCTATAAATATATCTCAGTGCTGTGGTATTAAGCAAGATGAGAATCCTGAGTTGAATTATACAAGTTGGTTTTCCTGCAAGTGTTCCATGAACAAAGGGCTGGACACTATAGGGGAATGCATCAAAGGAGCTTGGGGACTGTGACACACCTATTGTTAATTTGCCAGGAGGTGAGTGGGTAACAAGGTGACTCACAAGGATACCCTAGATACCCAGAACTATCACACCATCCCTGAGAGGTGTTTGTCTAACTTCTTCCTCTTCTTCTTCCCCTAATTTCATCATCAGGATGTCACACAAACAGGATGTACATCTGTCTCAGGCTGCACTAAGGTCCACCTGCTTACCATTTTCTTTGATGCAATCCACCTACCACTTCCTCAGCTTTCCTTGGGGTCTCTTTCCTACCATCTTCTCATGCCATGCTATCTTCACCAGGTCCTCTTCATTCATCCTCTGTATGTGTCCAAACAGTGAAGTCATGCTTCCTGGATTTTGTCAGCTACATCATAGACTTGACTTCCATTCTAATGCTTTCATTTTGAAATCTGTCTTTTCAAACTCTATATACACCTCTGCCCCGAAATAACGCGGTCGTGGGGAGCCAAAAATCCCTACCATGTTATATGTGAAACGCCATTATATCGGGGTAGCGGTGGTAGGGCTGCAGCAGTGATTAAAGAGCCCAGGGCTCTTTGCAGCAGCTGGAGCCCCGGACCCTTTAAATCGCCGGCCGAGCCCCGCTGCCTCAGCTCCGGGATAGCGGCGGCAGAGCTCCAGCGGTGATTTAAAGGACCTGGGGCTCCCCGCAGCAGCCGGAGCCCCGGACACTTTAAAGCGCTACCTGAGCCCCACTGCTGCAGCGGCAGGGCTCCAGTGGTGATTTAAAGGGCCCTGGGCTCCCCACAGCAGCCAGAGACCTGAACCCTTTAAAGTGCCGCCAGAGCCCCACCGCTACCGTGCTATATGTGAACCCATGTTACATCGGGTTGCGTTATAGCGAGGTAAAGGTGTACTTTGAAGGTATCTCATCTCAAAAACCTGTAGGTATTGAAGCTACCATTTCTTTAGTGACCACGCTTCTGTGCCATACAACATTGTTGGATGCACTCGTGTTCTGTAAATGGCATATGCTTGTCGTACAAAACCTGCTATGTTATTCCTTACTCTTCCAGCATTCTCTAGTTTTAACTGTATCTGATATACTACCTCACTGTCTTCTGTAACCCAGCCACTAAGGTTCTTAAACTGGTCAGTTTGGTGTAGCTGTATTCCATTAATCTCTAGATCCAGTTTCCCGTGGCAACTCTACTGACCTACATGACCTCAGTCTTACTCATGTTAATTTTCATCCCAGGCATGCTTAGCTAGTCAAATCACTGATTTATTATTTCCCCAAGGCCTTCTTTTGAGAACATCCATATTGCTATTTTGTCTGCATACAGCAACTTGTGATTTTTTTCCCATTAAGATCTTTCTGCTGATGTAGTCCATCAATATGATACACAGCAGCAGACTGAGGGTCAACCCTGACGCAGTCTGATTATTGCTTCAAAGGGGCTTGTTGCTCAAACATGCTTGAATCACTCTTTTGGATGATCTATATAGTGCATTTACCATAGTTATTAAATCTTTTGACCCCCAGGTATTTGCCTAACCTGTTCTGAAAACCTGCAATGATGTGGATACCGAAACCTTCCTTGGTAACTGATTCCAGTGTTTAACTATCCTTACAGTTAGAAACTTTTTCCTAATATATAATCTAAATCTCCCTTGCTGCAAACCAAGCCAATTAACTGTTCTACCCTCTGTGGACACGGTAGATTACCGTCTTCTTTATAACAACCTTTCACGTACTTGAAAACTTATGTCCCCCACACCAGACTTCTCTTCTGTAGACTAAACATGACCAATTATTTTAACCTTTCCTCATGGTCAAGTTTTCTTATCATCTTAACCTATCATCATTTTTTGTTGCTCTCTTCTGAACTCTCTCCAATTTATCCACATCTTTCTTAGATTATGTGCTCCAAACAGGACACTACTTCAGCTGAGCTCTAACCAGTTCCAAGTAGAATGAAACAATTACCTCCCATGTCTTAGGTATGACACTGCTGTGAATACATCCCAGAATGACATTTGCCTTTTTTACAACACTATGACATTGTTGGTTCATATTCAATTTGTGATCTTGTATAACCCCCAGATTCTGTCCTGCTGTAGCAAGTTATTTTGTAATTGTGCATTTGATATTTCTTTCCCAATTGCAGAAGTTTGCACTTGTTTTTACTGAATTTTGTCTTATTGATTTCAGACTCTCTCTCTAATTTATCACGAACATCTTGAATTATGATCCTGTCCTCCAAAGAGCTTGGAACCCCACCAGCTAGCCTCAACCAGAAATCTAAGAACAGAAAATGTGTGTCCTGCATCTGAGTCAGTTATTATTGGAACTTTGCTTTACCAGACTTTTTATGAGTAGACCTGTGTACTGAGTTAACAAGGAAGTTTCTTCTATTTAATTTTGTTTTAAGTGACTGGGAAGAGGAAGGTGAGTACCTATCTTTGCTGCTGCTATTGTTTTGTTAGAGGAAATGTTCAAATCCATCATTCAGAATAAATATAAACATTGAGCTCTGAAACAATATGGACCTACACTTAAAAAAAAGCCACATGCCAGGCTCAGGTAGGAGTTAGATATGTGGCTCAAGAAGGGTTCCATTGTGCTCTTATCAGGGGTGGAAGACTGATTGGATTGGAGCAGTGTGTGCATGTGTAAAAGAGGGAAGCAGCAAGAAACATTAGAAACAGACATGAAAAGGGGAGCATAACACTAAGGAGCTGGCTGAAAGAGGCTGTGTATATCTTCACAGAGATACAGGATTGCATCATAGAAATACCTGGCTTCAACATCAATTTCTCCTCTTAACAGAAACAACCTTGCAGGACCATAAATTTTGGCTAACGACTTGCGTCAAAAATGGTAGCAATATTGTCTGTGCAATTCCTGTTTGCGCCATAAAGCCTTTTGACTCCGTGGGTAGTCATGCTCTGTTTCTGGCATGTCAAGAAAATCATAAGTGAGGAAAGGAACTAGGGAATTCTTCATAGACCTTCACTGGAACTGAAATAAAGAATAATGTTGAATACCTTTTCACCTTTTGCCCCAACTGGACCGGGATGTCCAGGTCTTCCTACTGTTCCCTGAAACACATAGGATTGGTTCATATTAGTGAACAACAAGGTATTCTGCATTGCAATTAAGTTATTAAAACTCATACTTTTTGAAGGTCATTTCAACTTAATTAAGTCTCTCCTCTAGGCTTATATTTCTTCTGGCTGATACAACAGCTGCATACAACTGATAAGCCCTATGAAGGGTAAAACTCGTGTTTGTGGTTGCATTTTCACCTTGGCAGACTAAATGTAGGGACCTTAACTGGCACCTTTTGATACTGCTAAGAATTATGCCTTGCTGCTTAAATGACAATTTACATAATTACCCATTATGCTTTGCTAAATGTGTTATAGTTTTTGAAAGAAAGCTTAACTTCAGTACTGCAAGCAGTCAGGAAATTAAAAATAAGCACAATAAACAACGTGATCTACATCTTTTAAATTAGGAAGTAAAATGTAACAGTATCTCCTAAGGGTATGGAAACGATATAACATTTTCTATCATTGCTTTACAAATGTGGCTCGCTGGCTTTCTATATTAGTAGCCAATTTAGAGTCACACTTTATAATTACTAACTTTCAGGATTCAGTGTTTTCGGAGTGTTCAAATTGAATTATTATTAGAATTTATCACTAACATTATACCAATAATCTGGGCTCAGATGCATAATTATCTGAAAGTTATTACATAATTAAAATCAATTTTGTGTATAGATTTCCTGATAATAATCACCAAGAAACATATTATAAATTATATACACAATAATGGTTCTGACAATGGCAACATTTTCAGGAATTTAAACTCACAACACAAACTTGTTTCTACAAAACTACTTGGGCCAACTTCTGTTACTCTTACAATGACATTCATTCAACTCCCCAGAAGTCAACCGAAGGCAGACTCTGGCTCTTTATTAGCACCAGAGAAAAGAACAGGCTACAAATATGAAGAACCAATATGAAGCTATTACTTAAGTGCAAGTTAAATCTCTGGAGTCACAAACTCATATTAAATTATCTCATCTTTCTGTAAGCTAAAGCATTACTCCCAAAATAACATCTTTAATTTTCAATTAGTATTGGATTATTGGATTTATTAGCATCTTTAACATTTGGCTCAACCTAGTCTCCTTTTCATTACATCTTGATATTGAGTACAACGGGTTCACTACACAGTTATTGTAACCTCCAAAGGAGTAGATTAGATCATAGATTATATAAAACACTTACAGAAGGTCCACTAGCTCCTGTTAGACCAGGGAGTCCTGGAACACCTTGAAGACCCTGAGGAATTAAAAACATTTATGAATATTTTCCTCCATAACACAAGTTTAATCTTGAAATCCATTATATTCATCATACCCATCACTGTTACAGTTTATATACAAATTATTTTTTAGCTAAACAAACATATACTGTTCTGAAGTAGCATATAATAGATAACCTCTTGTTTGAGTGATAAATTACACTCTTCCCCATCACTACTGTTGGTAACTTCTGTCCTTTTTATCTTTTCCTCTTTAGCTCTGTAGATAAGAGCATGATGTCTGAGCAAAGTACAGAAATAATTTTTCCTTTTCCTATCACTATAAACTTTCTTCCTGTTCAGAAAGGCATTTGTTCACACTTTTCAGTATTATATGATATTATCTAAGCAGCATATTGCTTTGTGCCTAATATCCCAATTATTTTGGTTTTATGTAAATAAAAAAGTATGGATTTTTTGTCATAGTACTTAAAGAACTACTGCACACTTTTCCTCCAGCTACTGGTCATAATTCTATTTTATGGCCTGAAAATTCACTAGCATTCAGCATGCGTGTAAAATATATTTAATAGTTTTAATAAGGCTTCATCTCAAAGGTGAATAGCTAAATCTCTTTGTTTGAATTTATAATCCATGCCTTATATCAATACTAAAAAGACCTGGAATGATTGTATCAGTTAATATTCAGAGTACTAGTGCAACATCTGGTGATGAGCATGCGATGGAAGAGAAAAGACACTTAGCCACTATGCAGATGTAATATATCTGAACAAAGATAAGTAGCCCATTATCCGTATCATTTCCACATTGAGATCCTAAAAGTTCTCAGCATAGGATTGGAGGTCTCAGTTTCCAAAAGAACAACTGTCAAGGTTCCTTCCCCACTCTGAACTTTAGGGTACAGATGTGGGAGACCTGCATGAGAAGCTCTAAGCTCAATTAACAGCTTAGATATGGTCTGGCTGCCACCACCCCCAAGCACTCCCTTCCCTGGGTAGCCTTGAAAGACTTCACCAATTTCCTGGTGAACACAGATCCAACCCCCTTGGAGCTAAAAACAAGGACAAATCAATCAGGTTATTTAAAAAAAAAAAAGGCTTTTAATTAAAGAAAAGAAAGGTAAAAGAAAACCCTCTGGGAGAGATTAGCATACCAGCTACTCTCACAGACAACAGATTCAAAACATAGAAGATGTTCCCCTGGGCAAACACTTAATTACACCAATGAAAATACCCAAATACCCAATTTGATTCTTCCTCTAATTGCACGAGACAGGTTACAAAGAAATAAACATAAACCTATTTATTCCTTTCTCAAACTTACTACTCTGATAAGAGGCTGGTTCCTTGATCTTTTTCACTCCGGCTGAAAACTGAAAACTGACTAAACAAAGGAAACTTCCCTCCTTCCTTTTGAAATATCTTGTTCCCTCATTGGTTCCTCTGGTCAGGTGTCAGTGAACTTCTTAATCCTTTACAGGTAAAAGAGGCATTAACCCTTAACTATCTGTTTATGGCAACAACAAAAAAAAAAGACTTCTCTGTAACTCCCCAAAGTGTTTTTCTTCTTTTATAACAATGTACTTGCAGTGAGGGAAAATGGTGTTTTTTGCACTCACTGTCAGTGGTGCTGCTGCTCTTTGTAGGGCATTCCAAAACTGACTGTGGCTTTCAGTTATCATAAGTTGCTTTCTCAGTGTGCACACAAAACCTCTGTGATGGGATCCCTGGGGTGCAGCCTGGGACTGTGGGACCACTGTGCTCCCTTAACTCTCCAGCCTGGGCGGTCTCTCACAATGCCTTGCTAGTGACCAGCAGCAAACTCCTCTGGGTGCTGTTATCACTCAGCTCAACCGCATGTGGAACCCCCCACCCAGCTAGATTGCACGAATGCTCCCAGAGCAACTCATGAATCACACAGGGAAAGGCACCAGCCAAATCCCTCCAGCTCCTAGCCTTGTACCTCAAGAATATATTGTCTCCCACTGCTCAAGATGGGCAGTGCAAATTTATTAATTGGCTCATCACTTCATCGGTGGAAAGTGGATATACACCAGCCTTTGCAAACCTGAGCAGTTTTGCCACACACGTCATACAAACTCACTGGTGAAGATAAACAGTTTAACACATTTATTGACTACAAAGGATAGATTGTAAGTGATAGGCAAAAAGTCAGAGTTAGTTACCAAAAGAAAATAAAACAAGCATGCAGTCTAAATTCTCAACCCACTGGATACTGCATCCTTAATATACAGGTTTGTCCCTTAAACCTGGACCAGCCTCCTCTGTTGGAGTCTTCAGTCTTCTTCTGAGTGTCTTGGTTTCTCGCAGCATAGGTGCAGGAAGGAGAAAGACGAAGCATGGGCCTGTTGTGTTCTGTTTTATACCCTAAGTCCCATTTGCTTGGCGAACACACAAGCCCAGGCATGTCTAGTGGGCATTACTGAGTCTCTAGGGAAGGTTGAGCAATTCCCCTGGTATGATCTCAAGCAGGTGAGTCACTGCATTGTAGCTCCCTTGCTGGACAATGGTTGTTGATGGGCTGTTTGACACTCCACCTGGGTGTTGGTTACTTTCCTTCCTGTCGCCTCTAGGAAGCTAATATCTGGCTGATTCCCCAACTTAGAGCATGTTTTAGTGACAACCATACAATACAATTCTCATAACTTCATATGCATTAATGATGTACATATACAAATAGAGAAATGACTTTCAGCAGATCATAATCTTTTCCCTGATACTTCACAGAAAATCTGAAAGCAAAGGAGCCCAGAGGAGGGAAAATTCAGGGGGAAGTAGAAGAGATAAAGAAGAAAAGGGAGAAATCAGGAAAGGATGAAAAGGCCTCTGCAAAACCTAAATTGTCTTAATTGTGTAATTCTCAAAGTATAGTGAAACTCGGAGACCAGATACTCCTGGGGAATATGAAAGAAGTGGAGGAAAGATCAGGGAAAAGAGAATTCTGAGTTATGGAAGAAGCATAATATGTGAGTAATAGAGGGCCTGATACTGCTCCCACTAAAGAAAATGAGACTTTATCATTGAATTAAATCAGGAAGGCACTGGATCATTCAGCTGCATAAATGGAGTTTTTGTTTATAGTTCCATGAATTATAAAATAGTATGTAATTCCAAATGTATAATCATTAAGGGCCTGTTCCAAAAGCTCATTTATGTCTATGAGAGTATTTCCACTGGCTTCAATGAACTTTAGAAGACCCTAAAACTATTGTTCCATTTTGTGGCTCTGATAATCAAACCAAATCATAAAAACCATGAGAACTTCAGATCCATTACTGGAGTAACAACTCCATTATGTAGTGTCCTGGATGTAACATTCATTCACCCAGTTACAATGAAGTAACCTAAAGTATCTGCTAAAACATTGGAGCTACCCAACATTGTTGGAGTGCCTAAGCACTTACCAAATAGTGAAGGAGCATTAGAATAGCTTCGTTATTGACTGAGTGAGCACTGCACCCTATTGAATCAATAAAAATTTACTTAGAATAAATTTACTCTAAGAGTCTCTTTAAAAGCCTATGTGCAAATTATAACCTGGTCTTTTTGTTATTACCTTCTCAATTGCCTCTAAGATTTGTCTCAACTTTTGGCAGTTAGATACTGTCAGAATTGTTTAAAATTGGTTCTCTGTGTATCAAGTTGCTGCTGCATGCATTGCACCAGAGATGTGCACATAGAGAAAGGCCACACTACTGTTTTACCACAGTCTCATTTATTTTTAAAATAAAATGTTTTAGAGCCTTATTTATTATTGTAATTATTTTAAAGTATGTCTTCTAAATCTCAGGACGTCTTGAATATTTAAGAAACACCAACCCTGCAGATTCTCTGAATAGTATCAATACAAAAAGGAAGAAAAAACATGGTAATTTCTGAAACCATATATATATTTTGGTAATCTGCTGAGATCTAGGGCAAGCAGGGGCAAATGCGGAACACTTTCATTCTGATTCTTTACACCACCTCAAGATAAGATGTTCCATATGAATTTTCCCTTAACATTTATATCGGTTGATTAGTTCGTCATTGTTATTAGCATTTTTCTGGATTTATTTTGAATTGTGCAGGAAAGAAAGCATATCGACTAAATCAAAGGTAAAAAATCATCATTCCATCACAGTTTTGGTGAAAATCTGACACACACTTTACCTCATCACGCTCTTGAAGTGATGGATAGTGTTGAGTACAAATTTCAGTTTGAAAAACACTTTCAATCTATATTTTTATTGAAAATTCACCTTCACTCCATAAATAACATTAGCTATGTACCATGAAACTCCCAGAAAGCATAAGAAATTCATCAATACATTCAAAATTCCAAATATTAGCGATCATAATTTTTCAGATGCGTTCTCTCCTATCCAAGCAATAACATTTACAAGAGTGTAGTATATTTAACATGTTTCAGTTTAGGTGCTTTGGTATTTAATAGAGCTCAGCAAATAATCTGTAATGGATTATTTATTTTACCTATTTCATCTGGCAAATTATCTCCAAGGAGCACACGATTCACTCACATTTATTAGCTGATTAATTCTGGTGAATTCTTTTGACATAAGATTGATCTTGAGCTTTCATTGCAAATATTTGGCATTTAAAATTGGAGCTGTGGAATTTCATTTTCATTGGGCAATAGGTCACATTGTATTTCTCTGTTCCCTTACTCGCTTACAATACCCTAGGAATCCAGTATCTCGTGAAAATATTCACATTTTCAAATTCAAAATTGAATCTCTCTGAATATTTTCCTACATTCACTTAATATTTGCTGTTGACATGAATAATCCTGCCACTAAATTTGTTCATTAGAATACTTTTGGAAAATGAACATTAAAGGGGCAGTAATATAGTCAAAGCAAATTTGTTATAAAATGTGAACAAACATTCTCAGCATATGCCCATTTATTGCTCCATCCTGTATTATCTTCTCAATATTAGCATTTAAATATACAATAACTTGTAATTAAATTAAGAGATGTGAACAATAAAACTGCCTTACTTAACTGAGTAACAGTACTTAATTATCTGGAAAATTCAGAATAAAAAACTGTTAATATCAGCCTTCCTAACACTTATATATCTTCTTCATATATTCTAGAGAATTAGATAATATGTGGATTTAATTCTCAGTTTGGACCTTTATTCATGTACACATAAGAATAACTGTAATATAACGATTATTGAAATTAAAATAATTTTACCTCATCACCTTTCTCTCCAGAGAGCCCAGGAACTCCACGTTCACCTTTGCTTCCCTATAAAGGCATAACTTTTGAACTATTATGAAAACTTACGTACTGTAGTGTGTTTTATTTTAAATATGGAGCTTATGGGTTAGCAATAAGGGACCATAAATAAAACAAAGCCAAATTCCACCCTGGCACAGGTCCCACTAAGGTCAATAAACATTACACCTACTTCTTATGTGCTTGAATTTGGCCCAAAAGACTGAGGCTGAGTGCAAAGTTAGCTTGATAAACTACAACTAGCTCACCGAGGGCATAGATCAGTGTTCATGTTGTGCTCCCCATCAGTAATTGGCCTGGGCTGGGGAAGCTAATGATTCAACCAGTGAACCAAATTCAGCGATGAACCCTGATCACGTGCCATCTGAGGCACGTTGCGCATACACTACGCAGAAGACTAGGTCAGACATCTTTTCAAAGCAGAATGTATACTTTTAAATTATTATTATTGGATTTTGCTCTAAGGGATTTAGGTGTCAAAACCTGTGGTCTTTAGTAATTCTTCAGTAACGCACAATTCCTAATGACTTCAATACAAGTTTAGAATACGTCCCTCTGAAATCAATGAGACTATTCACATGAGTAACAATATAGTAAGTACTCAGGATAGTCCAGTGATTGCAGAGCTACCCTAGGAATTGGGAGATTCCCTGTTTCATCACAGAGTTCCTGCATAGCCTTGGGTAACTCACTCAGTCCTCTGTGCCTCAGTTCCACATTGGTAAAATGGGAATGAATCACAGCACTTTGTAGCATAGGGATGTTGTGAGAATAATACACCAAAGATTATAAGGTTCTGAGATTCTACAGTAGTGAGGGCCTTATAAGTATATAAGATAGACAAATAGGATTTGGCCCTGCATTTTTAATGAGTAAAAAAAAAGTTATCTAAAGCACTACTTAATAAACTTACCTTTGGCCCTTCCCTACCAGGGATTCCTGGAGGACCTCTCGGCCCAGTATCACCCTGGAGAACAGAGGAAAATAAAATGATGGGAAGTAACTTTAGCAAAAGAAACAGTGGATCATAAGAATATATAGTCACACCCATAATCTTGCCTTCCTTCCTTTGTGACTATCCCCGTTAGGAAAGCATGCTACTCCCTTTTCTCCTTTAATGCCTATTAATCCAGGAACACCAGCCTGGAAGTTGCTACAAACATTTTGTTGGAACTATATAGAATTGTGGCGACTAAGCTTTCTACAGAGACATTCATAAATCAAGAACACAGGAGATGCTGAGGGTTTCATTATTATAAATCTTCCAGTGGTGTAATTTTAGTGATAATATATTAAATGTGAATGAAACAGAAACTGGTGCATGATCTCTCTGGTTTCTTGGCTCTAGACTTTGAGGCGAGACAGAAGTTGCACTTTTGGAAACATGAGATTCCCCGAAGCAAAGCACTGGGAGAGTCCGTCACTCAACAGGATTGCCTCCTGGCACAACAGGTAATGTACACACAAACACTTATTTTTTGGAAAAGGTATTTAAAATTTTTTTTAATTACATCACCTAAAACTACTATAAAGTACTAACTACTACTAAGAACAATTATAATAAACTAACTACTAAAAGAGCTAAGGGGACACAATTGAGGTAAAATAACGTGGACAATTGTTAAGGCCACTTCAGCCTGAGGCGGTTGAGAAGGAACTGAGAGCAGTTCGCCCATGCATGGCTATATAACACCAGCACTCAGCACATGACTGAGTAACATGCATCTGTGGGCTGAACAGACACTTCTATGAGAAATCTCCGGGTATGTCCAGACTACCTGCCATATCGGAGGTAGTGATTGATTTTTCGGGGATCGATATATCGCGTCTCATCTAGACGCGATATATCGATCCCCCAACGTGCTCCCGTCGACTCTGGAACTCCACTGGAGCGAGTGACGGTAGTGGAGTAGACACGGGAAGCCGTGGACGTCTATCCCACGCCATGAGGACCCGAGGTAAATCGATCTAAGATACTTCGACTTCAGCTATGCTATTCACGTAGCTGAAGTTGTGTATCTTAGATCGATACCCCTCCCAGTGTAGACCAGCCCTCTGATCAAAAGTGCAGGGGATGCAAGAACACCTAGAGTGAAGGAACTAGGGTGTCCATAGGGACCTTACTTGAAGAACAACTAGATTTATTTTTAGACAAAAGAGAGGATTGAGCAGTTTAATGAAAAGCAAGAGGTGGACCCAGGCCTCAAAGGAAGGATCTGGATCAGGATCCAAATTTTTCCGATGGCAGACATGACAGGTCTTTTACTGTCTCTGAAATGTCTTACACCCTTAACTTTGGTGATTTACAGTATATCGTAAAGCATAACCTTGGTTTTAGGAAAAGTTGACTTATGAAAACATGCCAATGTCTATTTTGCTTTGAACAACCCATTCATATTAGTGGAAAGACTTCCTCCTGTATCAACATACTACCTTCAATGAAGCACCCATGTCTCCCAAAAGTGGAAGTGCAATCTGAAAAAAAATACATGCATACACTTAAGAAATATTTAATATACTGTATATATCCCACATCTTTAAATCTTTGGTCCATGGTTTCCGTATGTACCAATGGTATAAAAAAAGTTTACATAATTATGCAAATGAGTCATGATTAAGACTGTTTTATCATGATATTTTAAAGAAAAATAAAGAGTATTCATGATGAAAAATGCAAGAGTCAAATATTCAAATATATTTTTAAAATGTTGTCAATGATTTCTACCCAAGGTAGTTCTTTGTTCCTTATTGTAGTGAACTAGCTAGAACTGTGTTTATGTTATGAAAACAGTCAACACACTGAAACATAGTAGCTCCGCTATCAGAGTGCACTTTTCTGAAACCCAGCTTAGCCCTTCAAAATGTTTAAGTCTTTTTTTATGTCTGCAGGAAGAGGGAGAAATATCATTACCCCTGGAAAATTAAAGCCTTTGCAGTTAGTTCTTTGATCTGGTCTTCCGTGTAGCAGTACTGTTTTCCTCCTGTCTTCCCTTAGTTTTCCAAGTGCTAGGTTTAATTTTGTATCTCTCAAAGTTGTCCATGAAACAGACTGAGCTGTTGCTGTTACATCCACCCACCCAGCTCCAAAAATGAATCCTCACATGTCAAAATGTAGGGATATTTTTGTAAATCATGAAAAAATCACAAGCTAAATTACTCCTGTGATTGTTGGGAAAAAAAACCCAGCCTTGGTCATGATATACAGTTAGATACACTGTCAAACCTGGTGTGTACTTGTCTTCGATTTAACCAATTTCAAATGTTAATATTTTTAAAGCTTTAAGGGTTCCGTCCACACCAGGAAAGCAAAAGTGTCAAACTTTGGTCTTCAGTACATTAGGAAAATTGCCCTTTGCTGACAACGGATGTCAGCAACCTGTGCAGTGGAACTACTGCTAAACATGATTTAACAGCTAATGTAGAGAAGGACATACCACATTCAGCATGGTTTCACAAACCTTGAAAAATCTGTCAGGAAAGTTCTTAGAGAAGGACTTGTCTACATGGCAGGGTTTAAACACTCACCGAGAGGGGTGTTCATTAGAGAAGAGGCTGAACTCACACTTTTGTAAGCAGCAGCGATTTGGCTGAAAGACACCATAAGGTTTCCCAGCACTGGAGCTTTATGTTTGGGATAGCCATGTCTTTTTATTTTCTTTTTATATATGTCATGTCTCAAATAAAAACTAAGATGGTATTTAGGATTTAAACAGTTTCCTACACTTAGGGAGTTATCACTGCATCTCACCTGTTATCTGAGACTAAGCCTTCTCAAAAATCTGGTTATATGGTAGCCGGCTTTGGCCAAAACCACTTAGGAAAGGCCAAATCACATTATAATTCTAGGACCACAAGTGAGGTTAACAAGTGACTAAAGGGTTTCACTTTGCTGAGCAACAGGTCCCAAGAGCTGCTCTAGGAATTCTGAGAGGTTTATCTACCTTTTTTGATGCCTCTGTCAGCATTTGTTTAAAAATCAAAATTAAGCTTGTAAAGTTTCAACTTTGGGGAACATGTTAAAAGGATCTATACTCGTTTCAGGTGTCTCTTCATTTTAGCCATTTAATTCTTTTGTTAGTACTCGAGAAAATTAGTTCACATTATGGGCTAATTACTTTCAAAATTTCATTAATAATATAATAGCTTTTTAAATGTGTCAGAGCAATGCAATTTTTCCCATGGTCTTCTAATTTAAGAAGAACCAAACTATAGTCTTTGAAAATTTATACAGAACTGCTCCTGGCGCTGAGACATGGTAAGCCAAGTTGCAGCCTGGAACAAACTATTAAAGCTAAAGCATAACCTCCTGAAAATAGACATTTATCATGAAAGTGCTCACATTACAATATCATTAATATTATGGTTATGAGCTAAATAAAAAAAAATCACTAAGCAGTCAATTGAATACAACAGGGATCAGCAACCTTTGGCATGCGGCCCACCAGGGGCCTGGTGGGCCAAGCCCAGGGCCAGTGCAACCCATGAGGCGACCTAGGCATTCACCTAGGGTGCTAACATTTGGAGGGCAGCGACCTCGGTGGCCAGATCTTCGGCCGCCCTGGTCGTTGTCGGTCTTTCGGGGATGGGACCTTCCGCCACCTCTGTCGGGGGTGGGACCTTCCGCCACTTAGGCCGGCAAAAAAGCTTGGCTGAGCTGATCACGGCTCCCACTGGCCGCGGTTTGCTGCTGCAGGCCAATGGGGGCTGCGGGGGCTGGCCCTGGTGGGCCATGGACCAAAGCTTGCTGATCCCTGGAATACAATTTGCTAGGCCTACTAGGCATCGGATGTCTTTCTGTTTTAAGATACTTGCATCCACACAATGTAAGTCAAGCATAGTTTGTATACATACTGGGTCACCTGGAGGACCAGGAAGTCCTGGCTTCCCATCTGATCCCGGAGCACCCTAGAAACAGAAACAAGACCATTGCATTTTAAATTTAAGTCATTGATAAGGGGCACATATATCAATATAGTGTTATATAAAGAACTGTTACTTACATCAGCACCTGGGGTACCTGGAGTTCCAGGTAATCCAGGGTGTCCTCTAGGGCCCTAATATACAGAACAGTTACTTAAGATATGATTCAAGAAACTGGAAAACATGTTAAGTTAAATTCATTTTTCCAAATTATACAATAAGTATTTTACCTGTGCACCTGGTTCCCCAAATGGACCTTTAGGACCCTGTAAAAAAAGCCAAATGTAGAATCAGATAACAGCAGCAATGCTTTTAAAAAAGGGGTGATCTTGAACCAAAAATACTGAATGTGGGCTTTTGGTTCAGCGCATCTTAGAGAATGAGACCTGCTGAAATGGCAAGTTACAAATCTGGACCAAACTTTGCTAAAGTTCAAGGTTGATTAGATCCAGTATTTTGGTTAAGAACCATTTCACATGGAAAGTAAGGCCACCGACTAATGACACAGTTATGTTATTATGAAATGGACTGTTCAGTTAGCTTGCAATTTACAGGGAAAACTGAAATTTATGTAATGCGATAGGCAAAAGCATCACAAATTGTGGGATGCCTAAGAATCAATGTAAAAATGTAAACATTTAAATAACATTAATTTGTTTTTTACATGATTAGACTTGCTTAAAATTTATATTTGAATTTATAGCCATCTGTCTCAAACATTATGATTTCTATAACTTAGTCATTTCAATAAAGTGAAAAGTTCAGTTTAATATGTTGTATTGGACTGACAAGATATTTCCATTTTCATCACAGTAGAATTCAGGAGCATTACCTGTGTCATCTACCTCCTATATTATTGAACACTATCAAGACAACTAAACAAAGAAAGATTATCACTTGGATTATGGAACAACTGCTGGCATTATCTGAAACTCAATCCTTTTAAGGCCAAATAATTTCCCAAGTTGCAGACGGTTCCATGGCTTATGGAGGGGCAAATTCTGGGGGCGCATACTGGGGTCCTGATCACCATAGAGCTATGCTCTATTGGGGCTCACACAATAATGAGGATGTTTGAGTAAGTCAAGAATGGTGGACATGTGACTATGAAAATACAAAAGGAAAAATCCCTCACCTGGTGAATATGGGTAGCAACCCCATGTAATCCACTGCAGCACTGAGTTTCCCTTGAGGGAGAAATCTATCTTCCAGTCCACACTACTACAGATTGCCTCTGTACAACACTTCTTTACACAGGCTTGGCAAAAGATCTGCTACTTGGTATTGCAACCTTGGAAAACTCTAGGGCCCTTAACATTTTACGTTAGCAGTGAAAGCTGGGAGAAAATAGTATAGGTTGTTGTAATGAAGTTTATAATTTGTGGAGCTAGCTACATTCTAAAGAAAAAACATTGATATTTTTCAATGTCTTACTTTTCAAAAATATGTTCTATTTACTTTGTGGGAATATCTGAAGAAGTTCCTGTAACCACTGATACTCCCAGAAATGGACTGGATGCTGAAGTAATAAGTGCAATAAAGATGCAGTTGTTAAGAAGCAAGAATGAAATAGCATTTTGAACAGTGTGCTGCTTATAGCAAGAATGATGTAAAAGACCATACTACTGCAGCTATTTATTCTGATTACTCCAGATATAGTGTCCTTTGCTCATTTCATGTTTAAAATATATAGGTGGAAATTGGCCACATCTGGACGTTGTTGCTTGATGGGTGTGAAGCTTGTGCTGAGTTGTGCAGCTCTGGCTAGAGACTCTGCACCCACAATTAACCCACAGTACTCTAATTCTTGTAATTCAGGCATCCTAACACTGAAGCCCTGGAGCTGCTGCCCAGCTGCCCAGCCTCACCTTTTCTTTCCAGAGGCAGAGTACCTGCCTCTGCCCCACCTACTGTACAGGGCATGGGGGATGACACAGAGAAGGGGCCTGTTGTTATTGACTGACTGACTGACAGCCAAGGATATTTTATGAGGCTTAGTGTCTCTTCTCATGTGCCAGTGCTGGAATCAGAAGGGGCAGACAAATTCAAAAGAGCTGTCAGCCAGAAAAAGAACTTTCAGCTTTAAGAAGTCCCAGAGCAATGTGCAATTAATGTGGGAGGGCACGGAGCACAGGCTCTTGCAACTCTCCCATTCTCCACTTATAAGTGAAGTTCTAGGGGGACTAACAGCAAGACCTAGACAGTAATATCATTTTCTGCTCTGTGAAAGGAGAAGAGGTGTTGGGTCAGGAATCACAGCGCAGCAGGGAACTCACATCAGGAATATCTAATCTGAAACATGTTATATGAACCTGATCATTACATAGATTTCTCAGTAATAACTAAAATAAAACTCTCATATACTGTTTGCTATACTTACAGGGGGTCCTTGCATTCCTATTCCAAGTGGTCCCATCTCTCCAGGGGACCCTTGTATGCCAGGCAGTCCTCTTTCACCCTGATAAGGTTACAAAACTTTCTGTTTCATCTTTAAAAGCAGAAAACAGTGTATCTCTTAGAAATAGGAATTGTGATAATTTTTGTATACCTTAGGCCCTCGTGGACCTGGGGTTCCAGGAGTGCCAGCCAGACCCTAAAAAACAATAGTTCTACCTTAAAATTACAGAGTCTGATTGAATTTTATTGTCAGAGGTAGTCAGCATTTGTAAATAAAAATGATCTGTCTACATCTTGATTATTAGTGCCACAGTCTGTAAGATCATTGAAAAGACACTTGCATTAACAAGAGATTTTAGACTGTATTGTTTATGCACTTGCTTTACAGGTATAACATACATTTTGTTTTCAAAATTATACTAGTATTGCTATACATATCATTTTCAGAAGTGCTAGAAGTGCTATATGGAAACAAGCAATGAAAGCCCTTGTAGTAAGTACTTACTGGTTTCCCAGGCAGACTTGGCCCAGGGAGTCCTGTCTCACCTTTTGGACCTGGATGTCCAGGAGGCCCTGTAATTCCACCAGAATCACCCTGTGGAATAGATATAAACTACTAATTGAAATGATAGTGTTTTCTTTCAGGAAAATTAACATTAAGGTAGGTCTTGGTTATCATGACTTTTTTACATGATAGATCTTTGTTACCTGTTATGTCTAGGTATTGGTAAACATTTTAAACAGCCCTATTTCAGAATGTACCACTGTACTTACATCAGCTTATTTGATAAACAAACACATGACTCCAGTTTTATAAAACAAAACCAACTTTTTAACATTATTTGCAATGCCAGTCAGGCTCCACACTCTAAAGCAGGTGTTTGCTATACTGCTAGCAGAGATTTTTCACTGTAAATCAGACAGGCCAACACCTATCCTACAGGGTAGTGAGTTTTATGACAGGGTGTTTGGAAGTACTGACGTATTGAAATCTGTTACACATGTTTAGATAACACATCTACAGCTTTTAATTTCTTAACAAAATATATATTTGCCCTAAAAAATGTTACACGGGTAAGTATGCAAGATAAAAAAAACAAAACAAAACATAGGAACATGGAATTTGCTGTAGCAGAAAAGACCAAGAGTCCATCTAATCTAGTTAATAACTCCGCTATTTTCCCAGTTACTCAGGCTTGCAATGCTGGTATCATATGTACACTTCTTCCTCCTTCATCCTCTAATACCCAGATTGCCTCTAAATCCTGCCAGTTATTCCTCTGCAACATCTCCACTGTCCAATCCCTCCTCTCTATCCCTATTGCAAAAATCTGGGTCCGTGCCTTAGTCAATCCCTCATCTCAATTACTGACATTTCCTCTTCTCACCTTAAAGGCTCTGCTCAGCCGTACTCCTACCTACATCTCCCTTATCTTTCTCACTTTAACTCTACACTCTACGAACACGGCACATCTCTGGCTAGCCCAACTCCTTCTTCCACAAGTGACTTTGTGCCTTTTCTCATGCTATCCTTTCCACCTCAAATATCCTCCCAGATCATGTGTGTTGTGCAACCTTATGTTTCTTCCTGTTCCACAAGACTAGCTTCTTTAGGTCCGTGCCCCAGTGCTGACCTCTATTCTTGCCTTCTCAACAGCTTGCACCCTCAAACTATTAATGTACTTCATTGGCTTTTTTTAAAACACAAACCCCAAGTTGTATAAATGCAACAACTTATCTCAGAATTCACATCTTTCCCATATAATTCTCCCTTTCTCCCCGTACATGCAGATACACACACATGCGCACAATTAACCCTTGCTGTTCTGTAGTACTGGTATGTCCAACTGCAGGCCTAATCCCACCCCCATTTAAGTCAATGGGATTCTTTCAATTATTACATTGAAATTGGATTGACACATTAGAAGGTAAACTCTTTAGGCAAGAGGCATGTTTTTTATTTATTCTTAAAGTACTTAGATAGATGAATGTGGAAGGATGGAAGACTCCTTCAAGATTATAATATTTGACTAATATTTTCTAAATCATAAATTTAATTGATCAAATTTTAGTGCATACCTTTTCTCCTTTAATTCCTGGTTTTCCTGGTATCCCAGGCTCTCCTGGTAAACCCTAGTTAATTTAAAAAAACCAACATTTTAGGTCAATTACAGCATCTTTCAGGTCAGTATGCTATCTGAGATTAAAGGTGAAAAAAGCACTTAATCTGGAGTAGTTACCATACATTATAGGCCCAGCTAAACTCCTCTTATTCATGCAAGTGAGAACTTCTTTAGGAGTATGCATATGTTATTTTGTTTAAATGAATATTTACTAACCAAAAATTGCCTTCTATACCCTTCTGGGCAGTACCTTCCTGAAAAAATTCAATTAAGAGATTTCTGGAAAAAAAAAATATCAAAATAAACCAAAGTCCTGAAAACTGACAGTGTTTAAAGGAAGATAGTAACAAGTAAAATTACTAGATTTAAAGGACTAGTTTGCCTGTGGCCAGGGCCGGTGCAACCATTTAGGCGACCGCACTAGGATTTGAGGGGTGGCATTTTCTTTGGCAGCAACTGCGGTGGCCAGATCTTTGGCTACCCCAGTCGCCGCCAGTATTTAGGCGGAGGGAGCTGGGGCAGGGGAGCAACGCCTGTAGCAAGTAAGTGGGGGGGCAGCACCCAGGGGAACTCCCCGCCCCAGCTCACCCCTGCCCCTCCTCCTGCCCGAGCACTCCATGGCTACTTCACTTCTCCCAGCTGCCAGGCTTGTGGCACCTAAGCTGATTGGCGCCTCAAGCCTGGGAGGTGAGAGAAGTGAAGCAGCGACGGCGTGCTCGGGGTGCTCGTGCACGGAGTAGGGGTGAGCTGGGGCGGTGCCTCAGGGCAGAGGGTGGGGGATGGGGAGCTGCTGCAGGGGGGCACCTCAGGGCAGGGGCTCGAGGATGGGGGAGGATACAAGGTGGAAGTTTCACCTAGGGCGTATAGCATCCTTGCACTGCCCCTGCCTGTGGCTACTGGGATATGATGCGCATGGTGTTGGGCACTACTTGCTTGATATTTTCTTTACTCTTAAAGCCTCAAGGAACCAAATTTTAATATTGTACATTTGATTAACTCCAAATCTCCTTTTTTTAACAAAAAATAGTTTTAAATATTCAAAAGACAACAACAAATAAAAATATCAGCAAAATAATGGCTTTCTGTCCCTCCTCCAGATGTCTGCTTCCACATCAAAGTTTTGATTTTCATATTTGTCCTTTCCCTCCTAAGAATTCAAGCAACTAGAGATGCAGAGACATGAAAGAATAATAAAATAAAAATTTAAAATTACCTAAGCATGCATAAATAGCTTAAACACAAGTTCACTCTCTAACCTCACAAGATTTTCAATTACTTTATAGAAAAGTGTGATCTACATTTGTTCCAAAAGAAAGTATATAGAGTTGTCATCTGCCTTAATACATTACATTATATTTATTCCATGAAGTAATGTATGCTTGTCTATCATGAACCTTAGGTAAGTTCCACAGCAAATGGTAGATCTACTCAAGGCAAGGATGTCTAGTATTCATGCCCAACTATGATATGCAAATTCAAATGAAAAGTAATTAGCTTTGTCAAAAAGATCTTGAAAGTCATATCACTTGAACTTTTCTTTGCACTGGGAAACATTTAATCTTGTTAGCACTTGCACGTAAAGAATGAACAGAATGTTCATGTCAGTAGGAAGCATTCAATTGGCTGTGTTCTCCTTGCTTGACTGTATTCTGCCCTAAATGCAGACAAACTGTTTGTTTCAGACATTTCATACATCATTCGTTTCAAAAGTATATAAAAAAATCCTGAACTGTAGATGAGTGAAAGGTGTTCATTAGTTGCACAAATGGAAAAACATTACAAAAGTACATAGGAGTTTAGATGTGTTAACTATGAGCCAGATTTTCTGTCCTGCTTCATCCCTGTTTAGAGTGACACAAAGGGGATTCAATCTGGCCCTAGCTGCCTTGCTGGGAATTCCCCTGTGTAGATAAGTGATCTTCCCTTGCAGACTCTGGTGTACAAGCCATGCCAGAGGCAAGGAGGAAGAAAGTCCAGAGTGAGTTAATCACAGCTGGTGAATGGTTTCTCGGGGAACAAGATTAAAGCAGCAACCACCTCCCCATGCATTGGGCAGAAAATCTGGGAGTCAAAACTAGCTTCATGACAGTCCTCTCTCCTAACTCTACTATTTCAAATCAAAGCCTAGGCAAAAATAGGGACTATGGCTATACAAGTTGCACACAAGCATGCTTGGTGCTGTACAATAGATAAAGGACAATGAAGTCCCTGCCTCAAGAAATTTGCAGTACAGATCACAAACAATTTTGGGAGTGGAGAGTTCAGTCTTGAAAGTACATGTTTTAATATGCCACTTAGTCAAAGACACTGTAGATGAATGTACCTTACAAAACAAAATTTTAAAAATAGGTACCTAAATTGGGCTTGTATAAATTAAATGTCAGTAACTAAATTCAGGTGCCAAATAAATTATTACATATACAACCAACTACGTGTGTTCACAGTCACTTGTTTTGCACACAGCTGTGTATTTTGTACTCAAAATGTCCATTTGCATAAACCTGCACATATTTTGCATGGCCAACAATAACAGAATCGAAATATAGCTTCAATGTAGTTATACAAGAGATTAATTTGGTTCTTATTTATACCACTGACCTAGAGTGCTAAGGAAACAAATAAGTCTGCATACTTAGATTCATATTATCCACTATTACTGAAAATTTGTTGATAATGACAAATTATAGATTTTAAAAACACAGATTGTAAAAGTGAGGCCATTTATTTATAAGGCCTTGAATTTTTCTTCCCTTCCCAACTTCCCCAATCTTATATCTTATCACACTGATTTTCCCAACTCATTGTAATGATCTCAAACAAGCTCTGTAAAGGGATTATAGTGGGATTTTTCATCTCTGGTATATATTTCTATAGTAGGGGGTAATCTGGGCACTTGTGAGTTACACAAATTAGTATTAAAATCCCCACTTGGTAGATGACAAAACAAAGACACTCAGAGGTTTTGCACAACCCCAAACACTAAGAGCTGGAATTTGCATTTTCAAATCCCATGGGCTAACTATTAAATCACCCCCATAAAAAGACCACCCAACAATAGTTCACCTGGCACTGTTTGTTTAATATCTCACCTGAACAGATTTTACTGACTGTAGAAAATTACACAATACTTACGACTTCTCCTGGATGTCCTCTGGGTCCAATGGGTCCTGGAGGACCTTGCAGTCCCTACAGTGTGTGTATATATATATTAATTAGAGTTAAAAACCAATATATTTGCAATTACTTTATACTGAATAAAGAATAAAGCACTTTATCCACTGTAAGAACATAAACCAGGGGTGGCCAACCTGAGTCTGAGAAGGAGTCAGAATTTATGAATGTACATTGCCAAAGAGCCACAATAATATGTCAGCAGTTCGTGATCAGCTCCCCCACCCCCAGCGCCTCCCACCCACCAGCAGCCCTGCTGATCAGCACCTCCCCCTCCCTCCCTGCACCTCCTGATCAGCTGTTTCGTGGCGTGCAGGAGGCTGTGGAGGAAAGCAGGGAGGAGCAAGGGCACGGCAGGATCGGGGAGGGGGTGGGAAGGGGTGAAGTGGGGGCAGGGCCTGTGGCAGAGCCAGGGGTTGAGCAGTGAGCACCCTCTGGCCAACTGGAAAGTTGGCATCTGTAGCTCCAGCCCCGGAATCGGTGCCTATACAAGGAGCCACATATTAGCTTCTGAAGAGCCGCATGTGGCTCCAGAGCCACAGGTTGGCCACCCCTGACATAAACAAAAGAGCTGCTAAGAATTATTTTCTATCTGGATTAGAGAGCAACTGTAACCCACACACCTCCTGGGTGTGGTGTTCTGTCCCCTCTAGTGGCACCAAGACCACTTAGAGATTAATGAGTCTGCTCCAGTCTTAGCTAACAGCAATATGGCTTTTAGCTCAAGCAGTAGAGGCTCATGCACTAAGCTCCAAAGGTCCCAGGTTTGATCTCGCCCATCGACGACTAGGGTCTGTTGGTGTTACACAAAAGTTACTGCTAGTTCATTCTCCACTGCCCTGATAGGATTTGCGTTGTTATGCTTCCCATAGAACTATATTAGAAGTTTCCATATTAATGAGCTAATTTCTCAAAACATGTCCACATAGAGGGTCTGCTTTATGGGCCAGATCGTCAATTGTGTAAATCATTGTAGCACTGTTGAAGTCAATGGAGCTATGACATTTTACACCAGCTGAGGATCTGGCCCAGTGTGTCCATAGGAAGAGGATTACAGCTGCTGCTGAAAAGGTTGAAAAAAGAATCCTGCCCATGGGACTATAGGACTCCAACAAGGCCGTGTGCTTTAGGATTCTGTTGAAGGAAGGAATGCTCTATTTGTTTGTCACGGTTATAACTTCTACAAGATGCATCTGGGAGGGAATTGGAGAGTTTCTTTTCTTAATTATTTCACCTGTCCAAGGTTACTAAAGAATGGTGAGAGGAAAAGGGTTTCAGCTATTAGGGCAGTAGCCACTAATCAGGAGACCTAGGTTCAAGTCCCTGTTCTGCAATAGACTTCCTGTGTGACCTTGGGCAAATCAGTTTGCCTCTCTGTGCTTCAGTTTCCCATCTGTAAAATGGAATTAATAGTATTTCCCTATCTTATAGTTTTGTGAGGATAAATACATAAAAAATGTGGGGCACTCCTATACTATGGCAATGAGAGCATTTAAGTACCTAGGATAGATAGACTGAACTGTGTCTTTGGGTTGCTGCAGAGGTTTCCTACATCAGTGAAACCCAGACCAGCCAGCCAGGTGAGGAATCATGCAGATCTTTCTAAAGGCAGATGAGATGGTGACCATTGTTTTGGTAAGGTCCTGGGGGCTGATGTCAGACCAAAGGAAGCCAGGTATATGACCTCTACCGAGTGGAGGTAACCAAAAGTTTTCAGAACATTTCCCCTTTCTGAGGATTCTGGGGCAGAAGAGAGAAGGAGAAATGTGACTGAAGATCAGGAGGAGGAGAGGATTTAAAGATTTATAACCCAAGAGTCTGAGGCAATCCTGTTTCAGGAGTGAAGGAACACAGAATCTTTTATCTGATTTGAGGGACAGGAATAGTTAGAAAAGGCTCCAGTGATTTTTCTCTGGACAAAGCTTTGGCTCTAGATTCCGGCTTGTGAAAGGAATGCTGAAGTTTGTTCTCAGGTTTCTATTTCACTGAAGATTTCCCCACAAGAAGCTGGGCCTATTCCTCCCTGAGGAAAAGGAGAAAGATGAGGGTTTGTGTTTCCCTAGCTGGGAAGGCTATTTTCTCCAAAACCTCCTTCAATGCAGAATCCACTAAATTCCCAATCAGATGGGAACCCTTAAAGATTAAGGGCAAGGAGACAAAACTTGAAGATATCCTCACCTCAGGACCAGATTGTCCTGCAAGTGAACAGAATCTTGAGCCACACTAAGAATATTTAATAGGGCAATGTTAGAGGTTCCTGTGTACCAGGAAGGGAAACTTGGAGTCAACAGCATTGATCCCCTGGGTCTCCATGAGCCACAGGCGGTGCAAGAGGCATAGAAAGTGGTAGTGATTTGGATGTTCTCAGTTTAAAAGATTATTTTCATAGCTTCATTCCAGGGGCTCATGAAGGAACACACTGGACTCCAGAGTTAGGTCTAATGTCTTAGACTGGGAAATTATGACTAAATCCATAGTTTGAGTAGAGCAACCAAAGGCTGTGGAAATCAGAGTCCACATTGTAGAGTCTGAAAAGACCTTTTGGGGCAGGGTGGGTGTAGAATCAGAAGAGGCAGGAAACAGAAAAGGCCCTATTCATTCAGGCTATGGTTTCTTCCTGAGTGTCTAAAGCTGGGGATGGCACTAGATTCAGAACTTCTGTCCCTGACTGGGCTTGAGTGTGGTGCCTCTGCATGAGCAGTCTGCATGGTTCTTAAGTGACGTGGGAAGGATGGACAGAATGGGCCCATTGCCAAAGGCTGCAGAGGAAAGGCACAGGAGAGGTATTTTGGCTTTGAGACGAAGACTCCATTGTACCTACTATTCTATGCAATTACAGAGCTCAGCTGAGACCTGGAGGAGAGATGGCTCCTCAGCTAAGAAGTACAAGCTATTTCTAGAGAGGCAAGAGAACAACTAGAGAAGTCTGCCTGCACTCTGTAAGGGGGAGGAATTGAGACTGATAGTGTTGCATCCACTCTGGCTACCACCTGGTTGGCTGACAGATGAGGACGACTCACTCATTAGTTTGTATTGGTGATATCCTCAATACAAAATGTGTAATTGCACACATAAATAGCCAAAGGATAGAAATAGTAGTGGTCCGAAAAGTTCCTTGCATTGTTTTTCCCTAGTGAGTGATGCTGAAATCAACCACAATATTACTAACTAAATGTAAAATAGCTATATTCTGCCTTCAATCTTGTGTAAATCTCCGACTGACATCAACCTTGCTATATATTGTGGGTAGCATATATTGTATCACCTGCACCTAACCATAATTAATTTGTAATTTAGCTCCCTACACAGAATAAAATTAACACATCTGCATAAATATTCGCATCAGAATAGCCTCTTTTTGGTTATGGAGGCCATATTTCAAAAAATATAATTCCCAAAAAGTTGCATACATATGTTCTTTGAACACAAATTGCCTATTCTGGCCACAAAATTCAGGGATGTGTGCATGTATAACCCCAGCTTGTACGTACACAAGAACTTTGGGAATGCAACTCAAGTACACTCACTGAAAAAAATTGGCCTGTGCTATATAAAGTGAACGAAACAACACCCAACGACATAATAAGAAGCCACTACACGCTACTTTCAATTTTATAATAAATAGTTTAAAATATCTCTGGTCCTGGATTTCCAGTGAATCCAGGAGGACCACGATCTCCTGTTTCACCTTAAAAAGCATAATTTTTCTCAAATAATTTAATGTTATATCCACAAGAGACAGCTGTGTACAAAATAGATCTTTTGTATACCAATCAGAAAAATACCTTAATTCCTTGTGATCCTTTCATTCCAATTTCCCCCTGAAAATAACAGATATGATCACAATAAGTTGAAATTTAGACTAAGATTGACTGTATTGAAGTTACTACACACAGAAATGTTGTCATATTAATTTAGTTAACACAATTTAGCAAATAATGAAAATCTGGTTATTCTTTAAAGAGTTGTTGATGGAAAACTTTGAAAAGGATTGTCTTTTGAAAAATTCTATTTGCAGTTTCAGGTATTGTGATTTCTCTTCTCATGTTTTATTTCTAAGGATATTTGCATGAAAACAAAATATTTGCTTAAGAACTCTGTTCCTGGTGCTTTTTCCTCACTTAAAGTCATTACACTGTTTGTGATGGGATATATGCCTTTCCAAAGCTACTCATTTTTACAGTATATCCTATTCCACATAGGTTCTTATATAGCATTCATCACTATAGTATATGAGCCCGTTCCTGCAGTGCATAAGGATTCCGATTCCTTGAAAACATCCTTAGTAATAAAAAAGTAACATGCAAAAATATGACTATGAGAAGAATTGCTTGCAAATAAAGTTTTTAAGAGCTTCCCAAAGAGATGAATGGGTTTTTAATAAAGGCGGTTACATATTTTACGTAGTATGCTTAATGTTCAGTGTTAATTGCCGAGTTAATGAAATAGCTGCAGTTTCTCACTAAGATGACTAGTGCATTTGCTAGTGTAACAGTTAGAACTCTGAGGGATGAGCAGTTCAAATTTATTAATTGTTCACTACTTCACCAATGGAAAGTGAATATACACCAGCCTTTGTAAAACTCAGCAGATTTACCAAACACTCTGGGCAAATTCACTGGTAAAGATAAACAGTTAAACAAATTTATTGACTACAAAAGATAGATTTTAAGTGATTATAAGTGATAGGCAAAGAGTCAGAGTGGTTACAAAAGAAAAGAAAATATAAGCACTCAATCTAAACTCTCAATTCTATTAGACTGGGCAACATCCAGATTTAGCTGTTTTCCTCAACCCACTGGATACCGCAGTTCATAGTACACAGGACTCACTCTTGAAACCTGTGCCACTCCCCTTTGTTGGAGTCTTCAGTCTTCTGAGTGGCCTTGTTGCTTGCGGCATAGGTGGCGGCAGGGAAAAGGCAAAGCAGTGGGGCCACTGTGTTCTGTTTTATACCCTTAGTCTATGTGCTTGGAGAACACAAGTCCAGGCATGTCTAGTGGGCACTGTTGAGTCACAAGGTGAAGCAATACCTCAATGTATCTACTGTGAGTGAGTCTTTGAATTGTAATTCCTCTGATGGACAATGGCTGGTGATGTCTGTGCAGCACCCACCTGGGCATTGGTTACCTCTATTGTCATTGCCTCTGGCAAGCTAGTATCTGGGTGCTTCCCAAATGCACAGTGTATTTTAGTGAAAACTATCCAACACAATTCTTATAATTTTATATGCATTAATGATACACATGTTTAGATGGAACAATGGGTTTCAGCATATCATAACTTTTCCCCTGATACCTCACATGGGATGTTTTATATGTGTGGAAGTAGAGATGGAAACGAAGGGGATTTCAATGTGTATTGTGTAGTTTGTGAGCAAGAGCTAGGCTAGCTGTAATCCTAATAAACTGAGATTTGTAGAAGCGAGGATTGTGTGAGGCGAGTGGGAAAGAACTGTGTGAGACGTTGTTGTGACCTTGAGTTAAGTATGGAATGTAGACTATAGTTTAAATTGGTGAGAAAAGTAAGATATCAGGGTGATCTATGTATAAACAAAATGCAGCTGTGGCACATTATTGTTGGTAACAAAAGGTATAAATGCTTACTGTAATTGTTATCTGGAGAGATCTCTCTCTCTCTCTCTCTCTCTCTCTATGCAATTGCTAGAGATAATAAAGTATCTGACTTGCTGCACCCAACCTGAGTGTGAGAACTCTGTTTTTCTCCGACATATGCAATATCACAATTAGATGAGGAATATAGGGGTTACAGGGCATTGCCAGAGGTAAGAGTGTCACAGCATATATGGTGAGAAAATCAGATCTAAGCATAAATATTAACTCAAAACTTTAGCTGTACTTACTGGATCCCCCTTTTCTCCCTTTTCAGAAGACTCTCCCTGTGACAGTATAAAGTAAATGTTAATAATTACATGGTAATTTTAAATGATAAATAGTTTGTATATCTGCTTTTGGAATACAACTCTTCAAAACATATAGAAAACAAACTAACAGTTATATGTATTCAATACATACGAACAACTTTATAAAATATATAAACTATGAAAGCCCATTTAAAGATTACATTAATTTAATTATAAAGAATATGGACAGACAATAAAATGGGATTCTATCCAAGTTCATTTCTTTTATGTCTGGGTCACATATTATATATTACACGTAATCATAAACATAAAGCTTTCAAACCTGGGTCTGCACATCATCATGCTACAACTTTCCACCTGCTGACTTACTAGCATTAGCTAGAACTGGGACTCCTTGAAGCCCAATTCATATAGACAGCTCCACCTCGGAGCCCCAACTGGTGGGACAAAAGAGCTCCTGATTGCCCTGCTCCTCCTACTGAAGGCATGAGGAGAGCAGGAAATTGTCAGTACAACTGGGTTTCATTCTGCTTTGGACTTCTTACCCTCTACTACCTGCTCTTGACTTTCAGTTTCCTGACTTGGCCTGATTCCTGGTTCCGGATCTCCATCTCTTCTCCTGACACTTACCTCCTGGTTTCCTGACTCATGCTGATTTCTTGTATCAGTATCCCTGTTCCTGACCTCCTGGTTCTGAACCCTGGGTGGCATGGGGACCTGGCCACTTGCCTTGTACTAACCAGCAGGCCTGTCTGCCTACGTCTTGGGCCTGACACAGCATCGGAAACAGATATCAGAAAGTGATGACTGAAATAGTGTAAAAATATGAATTCTCAAAAGCAAATGACTTAATATACAAAACCACGATTCTTTCAAATTAACAGCCTAAACTAGATTTCTGTTTGTATGAAGATCATTTACAGTACAAGGTTTTAACAAGAACTAGTTGGTCCTCTAACATTCTGGGGTCTGACATAACTTCAATTTAAATCACTAGCAAAACTCCTATTGATTCAATGGAAGCATGACTGAACTTTTTGTTATTTCTAGAACAATGCGATTTACATCTTTTCACCACTAACGAAAAAATTGTTTTGGCTGAATTTGCTGTTGGAAAGCTTCAACTAAAACTAAAAGATGATTAACTAGCAAAGTCTTTTTCTAAGCTTTGATCATGCTAAGAATGCTGTTTTTTCATCTAGGTATTGAAGATGGTACTTCTTCACACAATGCACAGTCAACTTGTGGATCTTGTTGCTAGGGGATGTTACAAAGGCCAAAAGTGTAAATGGGTTCAAAAAAGAATTAGATAAGTTCCTAGAGGATAGGTCCATCAATGGCTATTAGTCAAGATAGTCAAAGATGCAACCCCATATTCTGGATGTCCCTAACCTCTAACTGCCAGAAGCTGGGACTGGATGACAGCGGATGGATCATTCAATAATTGCCCTGTTTTGTTCATTCCCTATGAACCATCTGGCATTGGCACTGTCAGAATATTTGATATTTTGTTAGACAGACCATTGATCTGACCCTCTATCGCCATTCTTATGTTCCTAATTTAAGAGAAAGTAAAAGAATATTGTTATTTTAATCAGCAATCAGTATTTCATTGTTTGAGCTCCTTCCTTTCCTTTGAGGTTTTAGGTACCTCCTGGTTGTGCCTAGGTCTGTGGTGTTTTGGAAATTCATGCATCTTGAAATCAGAAAGCAGAGAAGCACACAAAAAATAAAGAGGCAAAGCAAAAAATGGACTAACCTTTTTCAAAGTGTAAGGAAGATTAATTCCATATAAGGGCTTTTTTATGGCCAGCAGCTTTTGTATTATTTTATGCTAGCAGGTCTGCCCATCTCTAAATTATAGACTCTATCCTGATCCATCACCATCAAGAAAGGAAAGCCCAAAAGGACCAGAAATGTTGCAATGTCACCACGCTGGTAAGCAATGCAGCAGAGAAAGCATTCAGAGGACTCTGTACATGACAGATCGCCAGTATCCAGGGCTACATACAAGTATATGAAAAACTTAGCAATGACTGGACAACTCATTCAACAGCTCATCCTTCTTCAGCCACTTACTTAAGCACATACTTAACTTTAAGTTCGATGGGATTTAAGTATGCAGTTGAGACACAGCTTTAATACACCAAGGTTAAACCCAGCTTTGGTGCACAGCAGGTGGCCCTGTCCATTATTCACCCATATGCCCAACAGCCATGACCACCCTACAGAGACGTCCAGGACAGAAAACAAAATGTAGGTTGTGAGGATGCTGGGCTCAAAGTTTACCACTGGAGCATATTTTTCTGTGCCCACAGTTCTTCTACTTGACCTTTACTCTTTTTCAAGGATTTGGCCCAATAAAAATAAACCACACTTAGCCATCATCACTTTTAAGAATATGAGTTAGGAATTATTATTTACCTTTTCACCTTTTGTACCAGTTAAGCCCATTTCTCCTTGCCGGCCCTTTTAAGAAAATAAAAAAAAAATTATTGACAATCTTTATCCTTTTTTATTCTGACAAATTAAAAGAATCTTCCCCATCCATCTGCTCCTTGCACTGAACGTGGCATGAAATCGTGCAATCATCATAACTGAAATGTGTGATTTAACCAGCTTCAACTGAATGTAAGTTATTGTCTTCTGCTGGAGAGCAGGAAATTCTACTTGCTACTCAAAATCAAACATTTGGCAACACTATGATATATGTAGTGTGTCTTTTCTCTTTTCTCCTCAGACCAACAATACATTAAATTGGCAAATATATATTCCATTCTTTAAAATACACAGATGCTTTCTGTCAAAAAGTTTGAACCCAACATTTGATCACTTAATTTGCTATAAACTGCTTGGGAATGACCTGCATATTTTAAATACTTTTGGTGTAACAAATCCTGTCACTTTATTAAAGAGAATTTTTTTAAATACTCACTATTTGCTAGTGCTACCAAAAATATTTTTGAGCTCTCCTTGCTGGTTCAATAGATAATATTATATATGCATATATTCGAAACACTATGCACATTACCTTTTGCTCTCCTAAAAACACAGAAAAAATATTTTTCACTTTTCCCCCTGCCCAATTCAAACCTAAAAAATGGAGGAAATTAACAAAAGAAGACATAATATTTTCAGAGTTCTAAAAGAGCATTACAATGGTACAAACTATCATAATTTCATTGCAAATCACACAATTTTGGCCCCTGCTTGAGCCAGTCTTAAGATGACATGAGATTTTCAGTCCTATTGGGGAAAATCCTCTGACAGGCTGTATTCCCCACTTCCTTGCCTCTTGGAGAGAAGCCAATCAGGGCTGCTGCAGGAAGCAGGCAGAGCTCGCTCCCCACCCTTAAGAACTGAATTTTTAGGTAGGTGAGGTGGAGAGGGACCAGCTGACATTTCACAGAGGGGAAGGGGAAAAGAAAGAGCCCAGCAAGCTTCCTTCTCTGCTCTCCTGTTCTAAATGGATAATCTTCCCTGTGTGCTCCTACACACTCCCTACAACACCAGACCAGGAAGTAGGAGGAGGGCATGAATAAACTCTGGAATTAATTCCCACACCCAGGCCTGGGAAGACAAAGAGGAACCCCTATAGCCCCAGATCTGGGAAATGGGGTGAAGAACCACTGAAGCTGCAAGTGAGATCTTCTGCAGCAGCTTACTCTAGACATTTGAGAGCAGTGCCAACACTGAAATTGTCACACAAACATTGGGGGATGTTCAAAAATCAAAAGGCCAAAAACACGAGATCATCTCTTAAAACAAAATCTCATTATTTAGGAGGGAGATTGACTCATATTTGAATTTTTGGGTTGGTTATAACTGCATTACAAACAGTGGATATTAAAAATATTGTAATGAACCTACTGGCTCGTTATTGAGCACTGTGTTAATCTCCAGTTCAACATTCAGCAAGGAGAGAGCTCCATAATCCCTCCAGTTCAGTAAAAGGAAGCACTGCCAGAAGAGGACCTAGCTTGGGGGGGGAACAAAGGCTGCATGATGACTGCAGTAGCAGGCTGGAGGCAGCAGCCTAATGCTGGTTGTGGAGAGAAGCCTAACGCTGGTTGGAAAGGCTGTGAGCCAGGCTGGGAAGAATCCTGTCACGGTGAGTCCATGGCTAGCTGTGACAGGCAGATACTTAGAAGTAGCCTGCAAACAGCTAGGCCACATGCATGGGTCTGAAGATGACAGATGAAGAAACACAATTCTGGTTGTGGGATCTCCAGGCCAGTGCATAACTGACTCCTGCAGGGAGTAACCCTGGCACTGGACCGGAGGTCACTGACCTTCATACCACTTTATAAAACTACCCTTAGGGGTTGGATTAAGAACTGTTGTGTGCTAAATTTCTCTCTTTTAATTTGGAACCATTAAAACCTAGATGCCTAGGGAAAATCCAGTATTTATTTTTGGCAGCCCTTGTAATGCAATTCTTTGTTATTCATCATATTATATGAGTATGTTTGGGTAGAGGTAGGCAAATAACTGATTTTTCAGTTCACTGGCAGTTAAAAAAAATCAGTTTGATCTTAACCAGAATATTCTGAAAAATTGTGGTGAATTAAACAAGTAAGTGAAAAACTAGGTTTGGGTGAACAAATCATTTTTTTAAACTAATCATTTAGTTTCCAGACATTTTTTAATTTAAAAGCAAAGAAGAAGATGGTGGTCCCACCCCCCATGTTATAATTGTTAGCACAGTAGCTAGAGAACTGGGAGACTCAGGTTTAATTCTCCCCTCTGCAGAGAAGGGAGTTGAACTTGGGCATTTCACACTGTAGAAGCATACCTTAGCTATTGGACTATAGGAATATTCTGATGTGTGTTTTTCTCAATCTCTTCTATTCAAGCAGGTCCACAGTGTATAAGAAATTAAAACATCATTGGTAGAGAGATATCAAGATGGGTCTCCCACATTACAAGAGTGTGCTCTAACTCCTGTCCTATAGCATAGTCTTGGGCAGCTCTTTCTTAGTCTCTCCCATTGAAGCTGCTCCACTTTGTATAAAATACCTGAATAGTCATTGGACCAGCAAGAGAAAATGACAATGACCCTAGATGTCAAAGTACTCATCTAGGAGGTAGAGAACCAAGTTCATGTCCCTGCTCCACTGACTTTTTCATTATTTATACACAGACCAGAAGAGATTGAGAGAAACCCACTCCAGAAGGTCCCATAGTCCAGTGGCTAGGGCATCATTCCACAATGTAGAAAACTGAAATTCAAATCCCTGACCCAGGAGAAGGGGAATCAAACCCAGGCCCCCACATCCTGAGGGAGTGCCTTAATGTGTGGGCTAGAAGCTGCAACATGCACACACACAAAAATCTGTTTTGTGAAAGGTATCTAAGTTCCACCCCACCTGCCTCCCAAATTTTTATTTGGCTACTTTGTGTCCAATTTCAAATAGATGTGGGTGATCAAAACTGCATTTTCCAGTGAATAAACTATTTGTCTGAAAATGTCACCCAGTTCTATTTGTGGGAACCCCCCAAGAGCTAGAGCCTGAAAGGCCTAACGCTTGGAGTGCCTACAGCACTTGCCTCTGAGCACATGGTACACCCAAATCACTGCCAAACATCTATCGGACTGCTGCACCATAGCATTCACAGCACTTTCCTGCAGGTTAGACATATTGCAGGTGAGTATCCTTTCAAACGATAAAACTGATTTTTCACTACAAAAATGAAAATTCCACTACATTAAAGAGGTATAAGTCTAGAACTAATTGAATAAAAGAGTCAGCCTGTGTAATTCCACAAGAGTCTGTTGGGACAATTAGTAAGGCTGGATTGAACAAAGGAGTGGATACATATATGACTGGTTAAATCGCTGGTGCCATGCAAGCTAAGATGATTAAATGAATAATTATGTCTCTAGTTTCAGGGCATGAGATGAGCACTTCACATGGTCACTAAGGAATTTTTTCCCAGTATAATATTACACAAATATATAAATATGTTATTTTTTTCTCTTCTTCCTTTCTCTCACTGGCCAGTGACCAAAGGCCTGATCAGGTATGTAATCTGCTCCTCCTAAGGAGATTGTGACTAACCAGATGAATGAGACTATGGGTAAATTTAGCAGTGACAAGCTGGCTGTTATTTTGCAATTCCTTATGCCCTTATGTCTCAGATGCTTACAATTTCTCCCTTTTGTCCTTTATGTCCAGCAGCCTTAGATAATACTAGTTGTCCTGCATCACCCTGTGAAGAATTGCAAATGAAAGAATATAATAAATATAATATAAAATTATAATAAATATAATATGCAGTTACCATAATTTTGCAATATTAGGTCCTATGCTCATATGTTATTTTCTGTGTAAATGCAAACATCCTAATTCAGCATCAAACAGAGGGAATAGGATAACCTGTGCACTACATCAAAGTTATGTGGAACAAGGTTCTTCTTCTCCATGTGGTAGATATTTGTATTCCATTCAACTAATGGGAGTTCTACATCTATAGAGAGAGCAAAATATCCATGTTGAGTACTGCTGTGTAGATCTGAGAAGAGAATTTTGTCTTAAATCATAGGAAATAACATTATTTTTATGATCATTATCACAGTACATTTCTTAAGTGTGAGAGAAAGGAACAAAAACAAAAAAATCCCTTTCTATTATGAACAAGCACCTCAAGAAATATTCATTTTAGTTTTGAACAGCATGAAGACACAGATAAAGATAGAGACGAATTGATATTAGTGACAGTATATTCCCACTGTTCCTCAGAATAAGCAAACTGAATGAAGCAATTTGGCTTCAAATTTTATTTTCATTGAGACTACCCTTTCGCAGAAGGCCTGTACATATTAAATATGTAATACATGGCTTTTTGCATTAATTTTACATAGGGAAGACATAGTAAAAAATGAAGTAGGTATGTGCAGTGGAGGCAATGTGGCCTAGTGGCTAGCTGGATGACCATGGGTAAGTAACTTTATCTCTCTGTGCCTTGGTTTCCCCATGTGTAAAATGGGAATAATGATGTAAAATGTTCTGAGACCTACTAATAATAAGTGCTAGATAGATATTATCATTAACAATAATAAAGGAGATAAAATAACAAAATATAAATTTCAGTCAGATTCCTATTGATTTTATAAAGGTATATCTTTATCTCTTGTTGGCTTTTTGTTCAATTTCTAGGGCATTTCAGCAGATAATCTACATGAGTCTTCATCTGTCTGCTGGCTACCAACTAATATTACGATTAGCTGCAGAGGCAGCTTAATGACAACTGCTGAGTTGCAGTTGACTTGATGAAGAGAACAAACCTGAGACAAATAGTTACTATAGATTGAATATAGATAGTTATTGTTTGTATTGAGATGTGCCTTGAATTTATATGTATGGAAAAAATTTAAAACATTATTTTGGGAAAGATAATATTAGCTCAACCAGCTGTATTTTTATATATTATTTGAATATCCACATATAAATCATTCTTTGTTAATTTCTTAAGATGCAGGAAAATATTTAGAAGAAGAAAATAGTGATAGAAAGTATCAATAGATTATTCAAGAATTAAAGCAAACATTGGAAACATTTTCTAAAACAGTTTATGTATATACTTTGTCACTTTCCACTGTGCTTTAAATTATTATCTTCCAATGCCTGTGACCTTACTGAGTCCCACAACGTTGACTTTTCTGCCCAGAGTAAGGACATTTGAAGTAGATTTGATTTTAAAACTGAAGTGACCTTATATTTATGAACATTGAAATAATGATAAATCACAAATCAAAGGCCAAGTTCTGCACTCGCTTAAACCACTGAAACCATACTGAAGTCAGTAGAATTGCGCATGGTGTGGGCACAGAATAAGCCTTGACTATGTAGAGAAATAGATAGAGATGAGTAGTTATTAAATTACGATGGGTCTTCAATGGTATCTATCCATGCCACCTCCTTATTTTTCTTATGGGAACCATAATATTTGTGAAATTTTCTAGAAATGCCACTTTAAATAAACCATGCAAATATCACCAGAAATGACTAATACTAAGGACTTTTCACAAGAGTTTCCTACAAGGAAAACCACTAAAAAAAAATCTTCAGTGAGAACTTGAGAGACCACATAAAATCAAGGAAATTGGTATTCCATTGTTACCTGAACAGAAGGGAATCTCATAACCCACAGAACATATTATCTTGCATTTATATAAAGCTTTCCATCTTACAGACACTTTACAAATGATATATTGTCAGTAAAGGGATTTGGCACCTACCAGGTGTAGTGGAGTGCCCAGTCAGTATTCACCACATTATATAACAGTGTGAGAAAGCAGAAATTTAGATCAAGGATACAGGAACAACCCCCTACTTGTTGTTAGACCCCCAAGTAGGGCCCCAGGGCCAGACAACAGGTGCTCCGGCCTCCACCCCCCAACGGAATTTTCCCCCAGCCCCCAGAACTGCCACTGATCACGTAGCTGCTCAGAAAGCAGAACTTGTAACAGGAAAAAACAGCCTTGTGGTCAGCCGGCCTGGAGGGACGAAGTTCCCCTCACGACGGTTGCTTCCTGGGTAAGGATGTTGGGGCCCGACTGCCTCCCTTGTATGGGCATGAGCCACTCGCGACCCCGCAATTGGCTTATTACAAATTGTGACGAAAAATTCGCTATATATTCCTGACCCCCTCCCGGGGACGGGCGGAGAGAACTCGAATTCCCGTCGAACCGTATCCAGGCCTGATCAACCTGAAGCTCTCTCACCTGGCTCACGCGTTTCCCAGAGCCTGACTGCTTGCCGGCCGTAATGAAACTTTTGTGGTTTGTATGTGTAAGTAAAATTAGCTGTTAAGGATATCTGTATATCTGTGCTGCTAGATAAGAGGCAAAGACTGGTTCCAGCCGCCCCAAGGCTCCTGCTAGGGGAAACCCGTTGACCAGGAAACCTTGAACACAAGGGGGACCAGTTGAGCCTCGCAATTTGTGTTTAGTAAGATTAGTTGCTGCATTTATGATTACTAATAGCACCAATATCACTTTTACTAACCCCTGGGACGACCTGCATAATTACTGGAACTTAGAAAAACACCAGGGCCAGCTTCTGTTTGTAATTGTAGTGTTTGTGTTATTTGTTTTAGTATTATATTGTAAGCCCAAGCTGTAACTAATTGTGTTATCCCTTATCCTTATCTGTGACTCATTTAATAAACCCCCAATTTTTAACACTACGACTGATTGCTTGCGTCATCCCCGTTCCTACCCTTGGGCACTTGTCAACCCCCCCCCCGAGGGCATCCAGTGATCGAACCTCCGCCCTACCCCAACGCTCATTACCCGGTAGATAACGGGCACCTGGTGGCCATATCGGTGGAGCAAGGGGCAAGAGCAATCTGTAATCAACACTTGTCACAATAGCTCAATGGGATTTTTTAATGTCCACGAAGAGCAGACAGGTTCTCATAAATATTCCCCTAAACTAAACTACACCGAACTAAATTTATCTGCTTCAGTGGTTGAAAGGCATGGGTCAACCCTGCTGAGAGTTAAACTTGTGGCTCCAGAGAGTCTGGGTATTTAAAACCTGATGTTTAGACTAGTAAACCATCTCTGCTATCATAGTAAATACTAAACTTAGCACTCCCTTGTTGAAAAGTTACTTGCTTGTGAATAAGTCATTAAACCCTTCACACTGGACAGCTGAAGGAAGGAGTAAGTTGGTGCTCTGTAAAGGATTTAAAAGATGATTAATTTCCTGAAACAAACAGCTGGCCTATATTTTGCCAAAGACATTAATTGGGAAACATAAGATGCCCTAGGAACCCTTAGAGCCTCAAGATGGTGAGAAACATGACTCCTTTGGACAGATACATATCAAATCCTGAGGATCTCCACTGTTGCTTTAGAATTAATCTTAAATAGTGTGGATTCAAAGAGAGCCTTTGGAATGTAAAAAAGGAAGATGTCAAGTAGCCTGGAAGTAGAGAAGTAGCTTCAAGAAATAAGCTGTAGACAAGGAAAATACTTGATATTAACAGAATTTACTTTTTGGCATGAAAAATTAATTGCTCAGGTGATCAGATATACACATGCACAGGATGGTGACAGACCAAGCATAAAGACTAAGGCTCTGAATCTGGAAAACATCTCTCCTCAGGACAGCACATAAGCATGTGCTTACGTCCCAGTAAAGTCAATGTCCTGAATTGGGGCTTATATCCAAAAGGAACTTATGGAATGAGTCAACTCATTGGAATATATCATGGAATTGGTTGCACGTCACATATATCTTCTGTGCCATAAATATTGATGAAATCATTTAAACATTCTTATTTGAGCATAAGCTTTCGTGGGCTACAGCCCACTTCATCGGATGCATAGACTGGAATATACATCCGATGAAGTGGGCTGTAGCCCACGAAAGCTTATGCTCAAATACATTTTTTAGTCTCTAAGGTGCCACAAGTACTCCTGTTCTTTTTGCGGATACAGACTAACAGGGCTGCTACTCTGATACCTGTCATTAAACATTCTGTAGTTCTCTCCACCGAAAAGGAAAATTTATAAATTTGGTAAAAAAACCTTCTGAGCATTCAGAAGCTTTGTAAAGTCAAAGTTCTGACATTCAGCAGGACAGGCTGCATTAGAAAAACATGAACTATGAAAATATAGGCAGTGATATATCTGATCTTAGATTTTAAAGCCAAAAGGAACTTTTATAATAATATAATTTGACCTCCTGCATAACATAAGCCATTGAATTCACCCAGTAATTTCTGCATCAAGCCTATATTATATATCTCATTATATATATGATATATTAACAGCTCATTTACGTGTGTATTTGAAGGTTTTCTATATAGACTCAATTTATTTCTTACTTTAAATTTTACTCACCTTAAATGAAACAGAGCTTGGAAAATCTTGTATTAAGGTTTAGCAGCTTACAGTGACAGAAAACTGAACTCAAGGCCAAGTAATATTTTTTAATTACAACAGACTGCAGAACTACAGAAAAAAATCTCTGGTAAGGATTTAAAGGAATTACTGACAGTATTGTCAAAGTAATTTGAACCTTTATCTGCCAGGTGTAGAAGGGAAGATTAAATGAAGTCCATATAATCTACAATAAAAATGTAGAACTTTAGAGAAGGCTGTTTGGAAATCAGAAATAATAAGGGACATAAAAAATATGAAAATATATTTGGATTCCAACACTGCAAAAACTTAAAATACTCTAGACAGCAAGGTTCAGATATTCAAAGTAGC
Source organism: Gopherus flavomarginatus (assembly GCF_025201925.1). Classification (NCBI taxonomy): domain Eukaryota; kingdom Metazoa; phylum Chordata; order Testudines; family Testudinidae; genus Gopherus; species Gopherus flavomarginatus. Next base: position 161,902,527 of record NC_066620.1, read on the forward strand.
CATTAGGTTTTTACAGAAAACATTTCTTTAAATCCCTTAAATAGCTTTGCAAATATCAACCCAAGTTTGTTACTTTCCATTCTATTCTCAGGTTCATCACAGGTCAGATTAAGAAACAAGAATTTAAACTGAAGTCTTTGAGGGTAAAAGAGGAATTAATAATCTGTCTTTGGGAAGGTTAAACCTCTCAGTTTTGTAAACCATGGGACAGCTTTTGAGAAGTAATATGTATATAGCCCCCAGATTTGTAATTTCTTAAAGTTCTGCACTCTTTTTCCAAGATTGCAGATTCAGACAGGAAGAAACATATTTTTTAACTCAGGCTGATACAAAATAGGTGTCATTATTCAACCTAAGAAAATTAAACCCATCTCTTATATAGTGCTTTTCATCCGTAGATCTCATAGTGCTTTATAAAGGACTGATCAAAAAATATCAAAGAGGAATACCAATGAGGAATGTATAAGAAGGGGAGAAAAATTAACACTCCTGCAATGCTTCCTTCTCACATTATTTATCTAATAACTTTAAAATATGAGAGCTCTGTCTCTTCAAGAGGCTTTACTGAGTTTTCACTTCTATGGCTATCATGGAAGTTTATGAAAAGTACCATTAGATAATCAAAGAGATTTTCACAGTTCCTTTGAAAGTGAAACTATCAAGGTTGATTTTTGGTCTCTTTCATAAATATAAAGCCAAACTATCAAAAATTAAAGATTATGGTCTGAGCAAACAATAAATACACTCAGACATACACACCCTCATTTTCATGTGAACACAAGAATGGCTGATTCAAGGAGCACTAGATGTCAGTGTATACAATTAACTCATTTATGATGTATGTGCGGGTGTGCATGTTTTTCACATGGAGACTTTGAAAATTTGGTTCTGAATCTCTACAGCTACAATTATTTGGATGAGAAAGGATAGATCTCTACCTGGGATTACAAGAATTGCATTTTAGAATGCTTTTAATAAAGAATAATTGAGACTATATTGTAGAAGCTGCCTTTATAGTATAATGCAGGTTGATATCTGTAGAATCATAGGTCTTGAAGGGACCTTGAGAGGCCATCTAGCACACAGTCCCCTGCACTCATGGCAGGACCAAGTATTATCTAGACCATCCCTGGCAGTTGTTTGTATAACCTGATCTTAAAAATCTCGAACGATGGAGATTCCAGAACCTCCCTAAGCAATTTATTTCAGTGCTTAACCACCCTGACAGTTAGGAAATTTTTCCTAATGTCCCACATAAACCTGCCTCACTGCAATTTAAGCCCATTGCTTCTTGTCCTTTCCTCAGAAGTTAAGAACAACAATTTTTCTCCCTTTCTTGTAACAAACTTTTATGTACTTGAAAACTGTTATCAGGTCCCCTTCTCAGTCTTCTCTTTTCCAGACTAAACAAACTCAGTTTTTTCAATCTTTCCTCACAGGCCATGTTTTCTAGACCTTTAATCATTTTTGTTGCTCGTCTCTGGAGTTTCTCCAATTTGTCCACATCTTTCCTGAAATGTGGTGCCCAGAACTGGACAAAATATCCAGCTGAATATCAGCACAAATAGAGTGGAAGAATTAATTCTCATGTCTTGCTTATAACATTCCTGCTAATACACCCCAGAATGATGTTCACTTTTTTTGCAACAGTGTTATACTGTTGACTCATATTTACCTTGGCTCCACTATGGCCCCCAGATCCCTTTCCACAGTACTCCTTCCTAGGCAGTCATTTCCCATTTTGTATATGTGCAACTGATTGTACCTTCGTAAGTGAAGTACTTTGCATTTGTCCTTACTGAATTTCATCCGACTTACTTCAGACAATTTCTCCAGTTTGTCCAGATCACTTTGAATTATAATCCTATCCTCCAAAGCACTTGCATCCCCTCTCACCTTGGTATCGTGCACAAACTTTACAAGTGTACTCTCTATGTCATTATCTAAATCACTGATGAAGATATTGAACAGAAGCAGACCCAGAGCTGATCCCTGTGGGACCTTACTCGTTATGCACTTCCAGCATGACTGTGAACGACTCTCTGGGAACAGTTTTCCAACCAGTTATACCCCAATCTTATAGTAGCTCCATCTAGGTTGCATTTCCCTAGTTTGTTTATGAGATGGTCATGTGAGACAGAATCAAAAGCTTTACTCAAGCCAAGAAATACCATGTCTACCACTTCCCCCCATCCACAAGGCTTGTTACCCTGTCAAAGAAAGCTATCAGGTTGGTTTGACACAATTTGTTCTTGACAAATCCATGCTGTTACTTATCAACTTATTATCTTCTAGATGTTTGCAAATTGTTTGCTTAATTATTTGCTCCATTATCTTTCCAGGTACAGAAGTTAAATTGACTGATCTGTAATTTCCCGGTTGTCCTTATTTTCCTTTTTATAGATGGGCACTATATTTACCCTTTCTCAGTCTTCTGGAATCTCTCCCATCTTCCATGACTTTTCAGAGATAAATCACTAATGGCTCTGATATCTCCTCAGTCAGCTCCTTGAGTATTCAAGGATGCATTTCACCAGGCCCTGGTGACTTGAAGACATCTAACACATCTAAGTAATTTTTAACTCATTCTTTCCCTACCTTAGCCTCTGAACTTATCTTATTTTCACTGCCATTCACTACGTTAGACGTCAAATCACCACCAACCTTCTTGATGAAAACCAAAACAAAGAAGTCATTAAGCACATCTGCCATATCCACATTTTCTGTTATTGTTTCCCCCCATCGAGTAACACGCCTACTCTGCCCTTAGTCTTCCTCTTGCTTCTAATGTATTTGTAGAATGTTTTCTTGTTACCCTTTATGTCTCTAGCTAGTTTGATCTCGTTTTGTGTCTTTGCCTTTCTAATTTTGTCCCTACATACTTGTGTTATTTGTTTATATTCATCCTTTGTAATTTGACCTAGTTTCCATTTTTTGTAGGACTCTTTTTCGATTTTTAGATCATTGAAGATCTCCTGGTTAAGCCAGATTGGTCTCTTGCCATACTTCCTATCTTTCCTACGTAGTGGGATAGTTTGCTCTTGTGCCCTTAGTAACGTCTCTTTGAAAAACTGCCAACTGTCTTCAATTGTTTTTCCCCTTAGACTTGCTTCCCATGAGCTCTTACCTACGTATATCCTAAATCAAAATACTACACAGTGCCCAGACTATAATCTTTACTGTCAGAGTTTTCTATATAAACAACATCTAAAAGGGACAGATTTTGGATTAAGCTTCTGACCTGCTTGTGCCACTCTGGTGGTGGAATCCAGTCTAGTTGACAAATCTCTCTCTCTCTCTCTCTCTCACACACACACACACACACTTAATTTCCCTACCTGGTTATAATGCCTGTTTAAGGAATTTTGGAATCAATATAACCCAGGAGGACCCTATATTGGAGGGGGAGGAAGGAGATATTTTTCAAACAGGAACACTTTATGTTACATATTCCTACATTAAAACTATGGTACACTTTTAAAAGTTTCACATGTTAAATTTGGTTACATAGTAAATTATTGGTTCTAAATTCACTATCATTACTTCTGGATAAAAATACTGTAAAAGAGTGTATCATTTAAGCAAAATAAAGTCCCCCAATTCTGGGAACCAGCAGGTTATTTCACCAAGGATCAATGTGGCAGAGATTGATAGAGAGAACATTTGTATCAGGCTTAACTGAAGTCTGCTCTATTAGGTGTAGAATCTTTTTTAGTTTGTTACTGGAATGTCTCAGAACTGCCTCCCACAAAATTAAACTGAAAAAAAAACTAGTTATCAAGCAGAATTAGTTACTGATGGGACTGGACAAACAACTCAATTATTGAACCTTAATTTGAAGGATAGCAAGGTTTTGTTTTCATTGGGAAGAAATGTGAGGTTTACACATGCTGGAAATCAGAACATGCTCTGTTAGATCCTTGGAAGTAGGAAACTGGGAAATTTATAACTAAAATAATGTATATATCTTAAACCTGCACTGTCCATATTCTGCAAAGGAAATTACATTCTGTCTTGATGGCTGTGAGAAATACTCATTTAAATAACAAAGGGAAAATATACTGGGTCACATCCTTGGATCTCCCTGAGATGCATTTGGTGCTTCCCACCTGAGGCCAGTTCAGCCCCTGGCACAAATCAAACCAACCCAGGATATTTGGGCTGGAGGCAGGAGGCAGTAGTAGGTGGCATACATCAGCTGTTTGGGCTTTACACCACCGGAAGATTTGTGTGTGTGAGCTAAATTCTGTTCAGTTTTAAGAAGGGCTCTCTCTTGCTAAAATAGAATTTGTTTAGCCAGAGACTATTCAGATCCTGTGGCTTGAACACCACATAACCAAAAATATCTCTACACTATAACTTGTATAAGTAGGGTCTGAATGAGCTCTCCCCCGACATTTTTGCATGGACACCACTACTCAGCACACCTGAGAAGGACTCTGAAGAGAAGAACACTGCCGTGCTGTAGCCTAGAATGGAAACTGATTCTGGCCTTGATCTGTTGAACCCTGTATAAGCTCCACTTCTTCAGCCCTAAACCCATGGTGGAAGCATTTAGGCCCATTGCTGGCCTATCCATGCCACCAGTGAGACCAGCCTGGAGTAACAGGCCTGCCCTACATCCTACATCCTGCCAAACATCCTTGAAGAAAGACAGGATGTGATGACACACTTTGATTTTTGGACAGTGGGGTCATACAAGTGGAAAGTATTCCTGGTACCCCAGGCCTTCCAATATTAGAACCGTAGATACAAAGGTCTATGCAGTATCTGAGGAATCCTCACCTTCTCTAGCCCCAGGAACAGTCCCCTCTGCCCCTGCAATGCCCACCCTCAATAGGCTTAACAGGGTTAAAAGGCCAGTAAACAGGTTAACTTATGATGCACCTGAGGAAGAAATTATGTACTTACCACAAAGGCTTGTGGCACCTATTGTAGGCTTCCTAAGACCCTATGGGGAGAACTAGTGGACCTGGTAAAATATGGCATGCAATTTGCCAGATTGACAAATTCTTTCCTGGGGGGGAAAAGGTAAGCAGTGTCTGAATAAGCTCTCCCCTGACATTTAGTGATGAACTGGAAGAAAAAACTTCAGGAGTAGAACCGTATTTGCATGGACACATTTACTCTCCCTAGGTTCAGTAGACAGAACTGCTTTAAAAATTATCAATTTTGGCTTTTTTTGGGTTACAATTCATGTTAGTATTGAATGCAGGGTTCATGAAACATTGTTTTCGTTGCTGTTTGTTTTTAATTCATATATTTACAATTTTTAAGCAAGTTCGAAGCCTATCAGTGCCCTCATTCAGTATAAGAAAATTATCTGGCTCTCTGTAGCAACCAAACCACCAGCCACCTAGGACTGACAGTGGCTGGGGCTCTGGCTGTCAATCCCATAGATAAATGGGATTCCATTGTATATGTTTTTACTTTTTCAAAAAATGTAAAAACTAAAGATTCTCTATAGAAATACAAATTCTGCATTTTTCCACAGCAAACAGATTTCTAGGATCTTTGCTCATCATGCCCTGATGGAGGGTGTCACCCTAAATTGCTAAGCAATGGATAGGGATGCCAAGTCTGAGTAAAGACGAGAGATGGTGGGAACCGGTGTTCCTACCTGATGGGGATAACTCTGCCTATAGCATCCTAGACACCATTTGACTCTCCCCTCTCCAGTGTTTAAGGATAGAGCTGATTGGATTCAGTTGAGAATCCTTGGTTCTGTTCAATGATTACTACAATTGAAATCACTGAGGAGCAGGTCTATGGGCTAAGCCTTAGATGTGGTGTCAGGACAGTGCTACAGTGAAAAACAATAAAGAGGCAACAGCAGAGAGGTTCCACACTACTCAGTGAAATCACTGAGACCTGGACAAAGGGTATGTCTACACTATGGGATTATTCCGATTTTACAGAAACCGTTTTTTTAAAAACAGATTGTATAAAGTCGAGTGCACATGGCCACACTAAGCACGTTAATTCGGCGGTGTGCGTCCATGTACCGAGGCTAGCGTCGATTTCCAGAGCGTTGCACTGTGGGTATCTATTCCATAGCTATCCCATAGTTCCCGCAGTCTCCCCTGCCCATTGGAATTCTGGGTTGAGATCCGAATGCATGATGGGGCCAAAACAGTGTCGCGGGTGATTCTGGGTAAATGTCGTCACTCAATCCTTCCTCCGTGAAAGCAATAGCAGACAATCATTTCGTGCTCTTTTTCCCTGGATTGCCCTGGCAGATGCCATAGCACGGCAATCATGGAGCCTGTCACCGTACGTGTACTGGATGCTGCTGAGAGACGCGGTACTGCAGCGCTACACAGCAGCATTCATTTGCCTTTGCAAGGTAGCAGAGACGGTTACCAGCCCTATATCACCGCCTGCAACTGGAAACTGGCAATGATGGTTATCAATCCTTTTGTACCGTCTGCAATTGGAAATTGGCGATGACGGTTATCAATCCTTTTGTACCATCTGCTGCTGTTATGGGTGCTCCTGGCTGGCCTCGTTGAGGTCGGCCGGGGGTGCATGGACAAAAATGGGAATGACTCCCCAGGTCATTCCCTTCTTTATGTTTTGTCTAAAAATAGAGTCAGTCTTGCCTAGAATATGGGGCAAGTCTACTAGAGAACCAGAGAGCACAGCCTCTCCAGGTCAGAGCCCCAGAGAGCCTGCAGAAATGATGAGCTGCATGTCATTCTAAGGGTGCCCCTGCAACAACCCCACCCATTGCTTCCCTCCTCCCACACCCCTCCTGGGCTACCGTGGCAGTGTCCCCCCATTTGTGTGATAAAGTAATAAAGAATGCGGGAATAAGAAACACTGACTTTTTAGTGAGATAAAATGAGGGGGAGGCAGCCTCCCGCTGCTATGATAGTCTAGGCAGTACAGAATTTTCATTAGACATGAAGGAGGGGGGTGGGGAGCTCAGCCCCCAGTTGCTATGATGAGGACCGTTTTCAATCCTTCCGCACCGTCTGCCGGGAATGACTAGGAGTCATTCCCATTGTTGCCCAGGCGCCCCCGGCCAACCTCACTGAGGCCAGCCAGGAGCACTCATGGGATGATGAGGATGTTTTTTCACCATTTTGTACCGTCTGCCATCAGAAAAGGAAGGGGAGGGGATGCTGCTGTTCAGCGCTGCGGCACCACGTCTATCAGAAGCATGCAGTAGACATACGGTGACATTGAAAATAGGGGAGAAACGAGAAAAGGAAGGAGAGGGAGATAAATTGACGACATATACCCTGAACCACCTGGGACAATGTTTTTAACTCTTCAGGCACTGGGAGCTCAGCCAAGAATGCAAATGCTTTTCGGAGACTGCGGGAACTGTGGGATAGCTGGAGTCCTCAGTCCCCCCTCCCTCCCTCCATGAGCGTCCATTTGATTCTTTGGCTTTCTGTTATGCTTGTCACGCAGCACTGTGTTGAGACCCTGCTGTGGCCTCTGTCTGGAGATTTTTTCAAATGCTTTGGCATTTCATCTTCTGGAATGGAGCTCTGATAGAACAGATTTGTCTCCCCATAAAGTGATCAGATCCAGTATCTCCTGTACAGTCCATGCTGATCAGTGCTCCACGCTGGGCAAACAGGAAATGAAATTCAAAAGTTCGCGAGGCTTTTCCTGTCTACCTGGCCAGTGCATCTGACTCCAGATTGCTGTCCAGAGCAGTCACAATAGTGCACTGTGAGATAGCTCCTGGAGGCCAATAACGTCAAATTGCAGCCACACTAACCCTATTCCGAAATGGCAATACTGATTTGAGCGCTACTCCCCTCATCAGGGAGGAGTACAGATATCGATATTAAGAGTCCTTGATATCGATATAAAGGGCTTTGTTGTGTGGATGGGTGCAGGGTTAATTCGGTTTAACGCTGCTAAATTCGGTATAAACCCGTAGTGTTGACGAGGCCAAAGTGATAGAACCTCAGAATGAGGCATTGCAGAAATGCCAGTGAGTGGCACACAGCATCAATGATAACAATGGGTGAGCAGCAGCAGATATAACTGTGGCAACAGCTGTAGCCAGTGGTGGCAGAGATAACAGCAGTAGCCACGCTGTAGAGATGAAGGAAGCAGCAGAGGCATTGCTTGACCATGGGTGGTGCCTGAGCTGCCTCTGGGAGGAGGCTAGCCACTGGCCCTACCGCTTCTGCCCAAGGCCTTGTCCCTCCCCCAACTCCCTGTCAGAGCCCAGAGCCACTCCTCTGGGGCTGCTGCTCCCCCCATCCCAACACCCCCAGCCCCAGAGCGCCGGGTGGGTGGCATGGCCCCAGCATCCCCAACCCCAGTGTGCCAGGCAGGCACTGCAACCCTAGCACTTCCAGCCCCTCTGAGTCCTGGCCACAGGCCGACCCACCCTATCCCCAGCCTGGGTCACGGGAGAAAAGCGAGAACTGGAAGCAGGCAGGAGGCAGAGCACAGGCTTGGCCATGCCTGGATGTTTGGGGATGCTCAGCCTCCCCTGGCCTGTGACACCCATCGTCCATGTGCTTGACGTCTCCCACCCCCTTTTTGGGTTAGGAGGTGAACCCATGTGAAGGCACCTCTGAACTCTGAGTCTTCACTGACCAAGGTTCTGTTATGCATTGTTACATGGAACTCCTAGATATTTAAACATGCCCATTTTGCTGCCAACTCCACCTAGCAGAAGAGTTACGCTTGCTAATGTTATACTGAGGAAAGCCGGGTTGGACCAGGTTAGCAACTAGACAATAAACCTCCAGTGAATGAACGCATTGCAGGAATTAGTGTCAGTGATTCAGTGGATAGCAATCTGCCCTTAGAATCAATAGTGAATGGTACCCTAGCATGGTGTTAGGTGGCACTGTGCTCCTGGTAGCATTGTCTTTAGGATAAAATATCAAGAAGAGGTCTTGTTCACTCATGGTCATAAAATGTCTTATGGCACTTTTTGAAATGGTACGGATATTAACTCTGCTTTCCTGGAAAAAATTCAGTTAGTAAAATTACATTCTAAATTTTCCCTGTAATTTCAATTGGATAAAGTATTTTCACTTCCAGTCCTAAAAGGTTGTGTAGTGATGCTATGCCCTCTTAAATAGTGGACTCATTTCACAAGAAGTAACTATGTTTCAGTATGAAGTAATCTTTCTATTTTAACTCAAATATCTCTATCTTTTGTGTAACACTTTCTCAAATGTTTTAAGAGCCTTTAAGATATTATACACTGAAGATATTGTTAGGCAACATGAAAGAGGAAAGCTTTTGAAATCTTTGTAACATTAATCTATAGAAAAACCCTATGATCCTGCCCAAGGACTCATAAGCACATTCCTGTCATCCGTAAGAAGATAGCCGCCCAAATCACTTATAAACCATTGTGCAAAGCAGGGATTAGGGAATGTCAGTATTAGAATTCTTCTGTTTTCGTTTGGGTTAGTGGATAGGAGCAAAGACTTTGAGATCAAGAACCAATATGAAATTCAAAAGAGTGGAACATCAGGAGATTTCAGAAGAGTCTCAATAAAAACTCGCAGAAGGGGTTGGCTCTTGATCAGATCAAGAAGGCCAACCTCAGGAAGCTTCCAACTTTAGGAATGTCCACATGGGGCATGGCCAGTCAAGATTCTGCTTTGTGTACAACCATGCAGGCCTAGTGAGCCAGAAGGGAAATACTGAAATGATATATACTTATGTCTCTGTAAATATAAAGCAATAGAGATATTGTTCTGAATAAAGGAGAAATGCACAAGGACCTCAAACAAATCCAACTGTTCAATTTTAGAGTAACTACTATAAAAATCAGATAGTTCAGAAAAAATAAAAATGTAAGGAACAATTTGGCTATACCAATACATACTGGCCTTGCCATGACATTCTTGATATCTCTGACAGTTCCATGTGTTAGTGTGTATGAAAGATGCTATTGTGAATTTGATATGACAGAAGACCTTTGTTATGTGATGCTTTTGTATTGTGGTACCAATTGTTCTGGACACAAAGACGTAGTGACGGATTCATGGAGGCAGTTTGATATAACTTCTGAGAAAATAATAGCTCTCAGGAGTAATGGAACTCCAACTATAATTGAAAAGAAAAATGGCACAGTTACCTTGCTAAAATAAAAACATAACTGATATCAGAAAAGGGTTCTTTCCATGTTGATATATATACCTTTTCATGCTGCTTTTCCATAAATCAGCTGTGAAGAATATTAGTTTACTGTAAGTGACATTATTATTATTATACCTAGCTCTTACATTGTGCTTTTCATCCATATATTTCAAAGTGCTTTACAAAAGAGTTCAGTATCATTATCCTCATTTTACAGGTGGTGAAACTGAGGCACAGACAGGTTAAGTGACTTGCTCAATCCACAAGTCTACACTGCCTCTCTCCACTAGGTCACACTGGAGCGTGAGCAATGACTATAGTTAATATATTCTTTTGGGTGGAGTGGTAGCTGGAAATATTAGCTTCTGAGCATAAGACTTGCTCTTGCCCCTTCAGAGGCATATAATAAAGGGATGCATCATCAAAGCAGTGACTCATGAGTGTGTTGAGGAAAGGTTATATGGTTTTCACTCATCCAATTATTTTCAGTCATTTCTCCAAGTATAATTCAATTTTCCCTTTCTTAAGAGGAGCAAGAACTACTGTATTCAACCCATGTCTGAAGGGAGCAGGCAGTTCTGTAACCAGAAAAGTGTAACTTCCCCTTTTTCTCCTCAGCCTGAAAATAAAGAATCACTTCCATAACACACTCAACTCCTACTACTTATTTGCCTGAGGAGTTAAGAGTCTCAGGGCTGGATCAGCACATGGTCACATTTCTTTGCCCTATACACTGAGACATCAGGCTAGGTTGATTAATCATTATTTCGACAAAGTCTTAAGAACGACCACAGTTCAAAGCCATTGTATCAAGAATATAACAGTAATTTAACAATTTTGTTTTCCATGCTAAAGTCAGATGGCTGTCCAAGGATGGATTTCTTGAAGGTGGCATCATTTGGCTCCTATATAACTGTGTTCTAAAAAAGCATTTAAATGAGGTAAAACTGAAATTGTAAGGGAGCATGATTTGCATTCTGACCCCAAAGCCTTTTCCAGAAGACTCCCCTCTGTTCTCTAAGAATGCACAGAATGGCAAACACTAAGTTTTCCCACACATACAGAACACTATTCTGCAAAATCCTGATGGGGTCTCTTATCAGCAAACCTTCCTTGAGGTATTGTATTCCATGATGGGATGACTGCCACTATGCTGTGCAATGGCTCAGAGACCAAACCATTCATCATTTGCATTGGTGTCAAACAGGACTGTGTCACTGCTCCAACACTCTTCTCTATTTACCTTGCTGTGCTCCTGATTCTCATCTGTGACCACCTTCCTGATGGAATATGGATTGAGTATCATACGGATGGTCAACTCCTGAGTCTCTGATGTCTCCAAACAAAATCAAAGATCATGAGAATTGCCATCACTGATCTTCAGTATGCAGACGATTGGATCATTCTCCCACACACAAAGGCCAACCTGCAAAGTACCATCTTTTTGCAGATGCCTATCACAGTCTGGGTCTCTCTCTCTCAACGTTGGGAAAACCAAGGTACTCTACCAATCCTCACCTGCACAAACTACTCTTTGAACTTCACAAATCACCGTCAGTGGAGAACCCCAGGAAAATATGGACCATTTTCCGTACCTTGGCAGCCACCTCTCCCAAACAGCTAGTATTGATACAGAAATCAAATACAGGATCCACTGTGCTAGCACATCCTCTGGAAGACTATTCAAACAAATATTCAATTATAGGGATCTGCAAACAGGTACCAAGATCCTGGCTTACAATGCCATTGTCATCCCCACCCTTCCCTATGGGCGTGAGTCCTGGGTAACCTACAGATGACATCTCAAGCAGCTGGAGTGGTTCCAGCAGCGCTGCCTCAGGAGGATTCTCAGAATCAGCTGGGAAGACTGATGCACTAACATCAGTGTTCTGTCTACAGCCAACATCAGCAGGTTATGAAACACCAATTCCGTTGGGCTGTCCACTGTGAACGTATGGCTGAAATTCACCTCCCAAAGCAAGTACTCTTCTCTCAGTTAAGTCAGAGAAGAAGGGCTCATGAAGGGCAGTGGAAGCGCTTCAAAGACACTGGAAGTACACCTTAAAAAGGGAGGTGTCAACCCAACAAACTGGGAGGACTTGACATGGAACAGAACACAGTGGCGCCTCACCATACACGAAGCCACAGCTCACTTTGAGGAGAATGGATGTGCACATGAGACAGAGAAACAACAAAGGAGGAAAAAAAGGAACAACACTCCAGCCAACAACTATGTCTCCTCCAAGATCACATCTGTCACTTCTGAGGGAAAATCTGCAAGGCCGGAATTGGGCTCTTTGGCCATTTTTAAAAAACAATCAATGAATCCCCTTGGCAGACATCATCCTTGCATCGAGGTATAGCCGAAGAAGATTACTTTAAAAACGAGAAACAGGCCCATGTTTTCAAGTAATCAAAGAGAATGTTACTTCCTAGGGTGAAAACTTTTTGCCATGATGGAAGTGAATGAATGAAAGAGAGGAATTCAAGGGTATAAGTTCCTCCAGACCTCCCTGTGGAGTTTGTGGAGATAAAAAGCTAAAAAGACTGTAAAGACAACTGAAAGTCAAATAGGCAGAAGTTATTTAAAAATAATGGATTAGAGAATAAAGTCTGGGAGAAGAGTATTAGAACAGCACAACTCAGGTGAGATATAAAGCTGAAGGCCAATTATCTACAACCACAAAACAAGGATAATTATGAAATGCATGCCTCATGTGGCTCACTGTGATTATACTATTATAGAAAGAGACAAGGACAAAAAAAACATTCATATCAAAGGGTTAGATTGTACCTAGCCTTGCACAGCTGCACAGAAAAATTGGGAGTTGGGATTGTGGAGGAGGGACAGGAGGGCACAACAAAACTTTCCTCATAAATGTGCTCCTGAACAGAGACCTGGCATAATTGCAGTCCTTTTATTGTAGGTGCAAAAGGGCTGGGGCACTTTAGCATTGACAGCAGCCCTAGAAACACCATACAGGGTGGGTAAGGGCAATTGAAGAACCATAAGTCCAGCCAACAGAGCTGGATCAGAGCGAGAGAAAGTTCCCACTGCAACCTATTAGAAGGTATAGCCGATGTTAACTTTGCATAGCTTATGGAGACCTCATGCCTGCCTCATCATATTCTCCTCATCCCCAAGGTGGGAAATGGGATAAAAAGACAATCTAGTCCATTGCTTGTATTCTGGAACTAAGGTGTCAAATTCACGGTGAACATATAAAATAAATGTAGCCACGACATTTCAACCATGAAACTTCTCTCAGATATGATTTCTAAAGTTAACAGTGAAGCACGTATTTTAATATCTAAGTTTAAGATGTTATGCTTGTGCTGTTCTATAACTGCATGGCTAGATTCGCTATATGTCAATCTGGTTGCTCAAGTTTACAGTGCCATGATCTAGTAAGATTTCCTCTATGGTGTAAGAGATCAGGAAAGTAACTTTAGCTTCCTAACTCATTTACAGGCATGCCATTGCTTTTCCTCCTCTTTCACAAATAAAACAAGTGTAATTGAGCTATAATATAACCCTGGAAGGACTGCACAGCTATGTCTGCCACCAATCCTGACCTCTCAGAAATTGCCTCATACATGAAATAAATCATTTATCACAAAATGGAATGAATGCCTTTAGTATGTCACTGTTCCATAAAACTGTCCTATCCTATGCCATGCAGGATTGTCTTGTGATTAAGGCACTGGAGTAGGACTTGAGAGACCTGGATTGTATTCCTGACTCTACCACAAACTTCCAGTGTGACCTAAGGAAAACTAATTAATCTTGCTGCCTTAGTTTCTCCATCTGTAAAAACAAAAATACCACTTCCCTACTACACATGAATGACGTGAGGACACAATTTATTAAAGCAATTGAGATGCCCAATTACTACAGTGATGAGCACCATAAAAAAGACTATAAATAAACTAAAATTATAACTCAACAGCAGAAATATTCCTACTTTTGACTATATATCTAAACCCAATCAGGACCAGTCTTTATATTTTCTTTCACCTTACTTTTCTATACCAACATCCCTGTATAATACTTCGGAAAGACCTACAGCTCACAAGCCCGTTTGGCCAAAAGAGAACTAGTATGACTGGTTCACAGGTCAGAAGCAATTTGATAAACAGTGGTTAAAGGAGCACTGCAAAGGCAGCTTTTGTCTTTTGCTACTTCAGATATTTTTCAAACTTGCTCCTTTGTGAATATCAGCAAAGTGCTCACCTGAGCTGGGTCTGTCTGTTTTTGGACTGCATATTGAGTTATATAATTGATGGAACTGAAACACAGACAGAGTACGATTATACAAATAAGCAAAGTACTAAAAGTGTGTCCTGATTGTTTTCCAAAAATTACACGCAGGTTTTAGGTGTTATTTTTGTAGTAAAGTTGGGGGTGAGAATGTGGGAACATAAGAGAAAATGCCTTTAAATACATTTTAAAATATTTTTTTCTAAGTTATATTGTGGTCTTTTCAGTTTTACATTTCATCTGCATTTTCAGCAAACATGAGATTATTGAAAATGTCCTTTCAGTCTCACAGCACATTGAATGGATCAATATAATTTACATTAAGTATGTTACATTGCTGACACAGCAGTAACAGAAAATTTTGGATTGATTTTCACAGGACTAGAAGTGAAAAAGTGAATTTTCAGTGCAGTCAGTCTGTTTAACCATCTAAGAAATACTTCAGAGTAATCACTTCTTTCCATACCATATTGCTTCCCCTCATAGAACAAAATTATTTTTGGCTCATTGTAAAAGAAACATGAGAATCTTCAGCACAAATTTGTGACACATAGGGCTGGCCCACAACATTTTGGCACCTGAAACGGGGAGCTCAAATGATGCCTCCATGCCACCTCACTTGGGCCAAAACTTTGAAAGGTCTCAATTCTGCGTTCTTCCTGTTCTACTCCTCTCATGGTACTGCTTTGCTACCTACCCCAATAAAAGAGAACTAACAACTTAAAATGCCTTGTTCAAAAATTTTAAGTAACACTTAACTTTCAAATACCTGAACAGCAAATGTAACTTTTCTTGTCTGCATAGTAAACACTGGTATTTTTATCTGTTTGAATAATCAAAGTGGTGCTTTCCGTGCCTTCTTGGTTGCAAAGATTTGAACTGCTTCCTGAAGGTCCACAGCCTGGGCCAGCTCAGGCTCTATTGAGATGGTTGCAAGGCCGCCCAGCCTCTCCTGTGTCATTGTGGAGTGTAGATGTGTTTTTATTAACTTCAGCTTGGAGAAGCTGTGTTCTCCACTGGCAACTGTTCCAGGAAGTGCTAGAAATATGTGCAGAGCAACAAATGCATTTGCAAAGAAGGTGGTCATCTTATTTGTGAACATATATTCCAGAACAGCCTTTGGAGTTGATCCTGCTGAAATGCATCTTGAAAGGGTTTTCAGTTCATCACCTTAATCACTCGCATCAATATCTCTAGTACTCTGCATTGCTGGTGAAGGACTTCTTCAGGTATAGTGAGGAGTTTTGGAATATCATACAACATCCCAAATATACTGCTGTGTTCTTTGAGCTGCATGAAGCATTCTTCAATTGACTGTATTGCATAATCTAGCACCTGGTTAAAAAATTAAACTTTGAATTGTTGCTTGGGGTCTCTTATGGGATTATCCTGTGCCTCGAAATCAAAAGTCTTCTTCTTTGGTGACACTTGTATTCTTGAATGGGTGGAAAAATAGCTTTACTGTGAAGTTCCTCTGCCAACTTCTGTGCACTCTTCAGAACGTTTTGATATCCCTCATCTGACCAGTAAGACTGTAGGTATGACTTTGCTTTGTCCAGTTGTTCCATTGCTCCAGATATATCAAGGTCAACACTTTGGAATCTCTTGCTTACAACATTTATTTCAAACAGTATGTCATGCCACAGCACTAAGCCGCACAGAAATTTGAAGTTAGGTATGTTTCTGGTGATTCCATTTCCTTCTGCCACTGTTCTTCCATGAACAGTTTCTGTCATAACGTTATCCTCCATAATGGCAACTATGGCATCATCTGTCTTCCCAATTTGGTGTTTGATAGGCTTTATTGCCTCCACTCCACTTTCCCATCATGTGGCACTCAGTGGTTTCAGTGTCAGAGAGGATGTTCCCAGATGTTGCTTCAAAATTTGCCATCGATGAGTTTATGCTGAGAAAAATACATAGATGCTTTGAATTACATTAAAAAATTCAGCAGCCTCACTAGAAGCTGATGCTGCATCACTGACCACCAAGTTCAGTGAATGAGAAGTGCATGGGACAATAGAAGCTTGAGGGTTTAACTCTCGGATTTGTGTCTGCAATCCTCTGTTTTCTCCTCTCATGTTGGCACCATTATCGTTGCCCTGACCTCTCATGTCAGCTATCACAATTCCCGTATCTTCCAGCTTTTTAAGAAGCATATTTGTCATACCAGCTCCTGTATTATCATCAATGTCAATAAATTATAGAAAATGCTCTCTGACAGTCACCATTGCAGGGACATTTTCATTAGGTTCTGTTGTTGTCACAAAATGCACCATTAAAGTCATTTGTTCCATATGGCTCATGTCAGATGTGCAGTCCAAAATAACAGAGGAATATCTGACTTCAGATCTGCTGCAATCTTCTGTTTGACTTTTGTTGCCAGTAAGTGCACAATCTCATTTTGAATTGCTTTTCCAAGGTAGTGGTGTGTGTACATTTCCTGGGTGGTGACTCTTCTTAGGTGCTCCTGGAGTACAGCATCAACCTCAGCCAGCAGCTTCACAATTTTAAGGAAGTTTCCATTTTTTGGCACATACAGCTGATCTGAAGTGCCACGCAGTGCTAGGTTTGGAGTAGCAAGCATTTTCACAATGGCAATGAGCCTTTTCAGAACATTTTGCCAGTAAATAGACTCTGATGCAATCTTCTCGATGCTGATCATCTAGGGTGGCCTTAGTCTCATATCAGGTGCTTTCCACCTATGGAATGTTCTCTGGTGATTTGCTGCCTTCTCATGGCATGCCAGATTTCTACTGTCCTTTGTTCCTGCAGAACCCAGTGTGGCTGGAACATTAGACTGGAAGGGTTTGCAACAAAACCAGTATGCAACATTCTAGGTTTTTGAGTACATAAGCCATGGCCTCTCCACTTTGTCACAATTAGGGATTTCATGCCAGTAATGTGTTGGATGGAAACTTTTATTTTCAGTGTCTCTGGGGAACATGATGTTATTCACTTGCTGTGGCCCATGCAGTACAAAGCAGTCCCTCAGGCTACTGCTCAAGTGGGTCCACAGTCCTGGATCATCTAGACTTAAGAAAGAGGAGGTTACTTACCCTGTGCAGTAACTGATGTTCTTCGAGATCAGTGTCCCTGTGGGTGCTCCAGTTCAGGTGTTGGTGCGTCCCTGCGTCGTCGCATGGAGATTTTTGCAGCAGTACTCGTAGCGGCCACGCATGCGAAGAGCCTGCCCTCCCACTCTGAGTATACCTTAGTAGTACACATGCATGGCCAGTCTCCTCAGTTCCTTCTCTACAATGGAGGCTACCCCAACTCTGAAGTAGAGGGGGAGAGGGTGGGTAATGGAGCACCCACAGGGACACTCATCTCAAAGAACATCAGTTACTGCACAGGGTGAGTAACCTCCTCTTTGAAAGAGAGATGTCCCTGTGGGTACTCCACTTCAGATGACTTAAAAACAGTGTGTCTCAAGGAGGTAAGGACTTCAGATCTGATAGGAATGCAGTCGATAGTATAGCTCTGTCCAATCATGTATCAGAGAGAGGGCCGTGAGTAAGGGCATAGTGTTTAACAAATGTGTATTCAGCGGACCAAGTGGCTGCTTTACAGATGTCAGCCAAGGGAACGTTGCATAAGAAAGCCACAGAGGTAGACATAGATCTAGTGGAGTGAATTCTGATGCCAGCTGGAGGTGTAACTTGTTTTATCCGATAGCACAATCGGATGCACTCAGAGATCCAGTTTGAAAGTCTCTGAGTAGAAATAGGTGTCCCTTTGGAATGCTCTGCGATCAAGACAAAAATTCTAGAAGAGTTTCTAAAAGGTTTGGTTCTATTCAAATAGAAGTACAAGGCCCCGCATACATCTAACATATGCATTGTGGCTTTGAAAGAGTTTGCATGTGGTTTTGGAAAGAAAGTCGGTAAGTGTATCGGCTCGTTAATGTGGAATGAGGAATGCACCTTTGGAAGAAATTTGGAGTGTAATCTAAGGGTAACCTTGTCCTTGAAAAATAGTGTATATGGTGGATTTGCCATAAGAGCTGCTATTTCTCCTGCTCATCTGGTGGAGGTAATTGCCACTAAAAATGCTGTTTTCATAGAAAGGTGTAAAAGGGAGCAAGTGGCTAACGGCTCAAATGGTTGTTGTGTTAGGCAAGATAATACTAAACGAAGGTCCCACGGAGGGGTAGGCAGTTTAATGTCTGGGTATAGGGCTTGGAGTCCCTTGAGGAAATGCTTGGTGATCAGATGAGCAAAAACAGAGGTATTGTCGAGTCTATCATGAAAGGTTGTAATAGCAGCTAAATGGACTCCGATGGAGCTGAAAGAATGGCCAGGTTTCTTAAGGTCCAATAGGTAGTCAAGTATGAGCGGCAGAGGTACTGACGTGGAAAAAAGTTGTTTAGCTGAACAACATTGTGTGAATCGCTTTCACTTTTGTAGATAGGTGGTGCGAGTAGATTGTGTTCTGCTGAGTAGGAGCACTCTTTGAACTTGGTCAGAGCAAGCTAGTTCATTTTGGGAGAACCATGTAGGAACCAGGCTTTGAGGTGAAGCATGGACAGATTGGGGTGAAGAAAATCGGCCATGTTGCTGTGATAAGAGGTTCGGAGTGAGGGGCAATGAAATTGGTGGTCGAATTGACATGCTGGTGAGGAACGGAAACCACAGTTGTCTGGGCCATGACGGGGCAATCAAGATCACTGTAGCATGATCTGTTCGTATCTTTGTCAGAACTCTGTGGAGAACTGGTATAGGGGGAAAAACATAGAGTAAGTATGGGCGCCATGGGACCATGTCCCACTCTGGAGCAAAATTTGGGACATTTTGTGTTTTTCGCAGTTGCAAAAAGGTCTATCTTTGGGTGCCCCAAATGCGGAATATGTTGTGGATGATTGTCTCGTTTATGTCCCATTTGTGATCCCAGGGAAAGCATCTGCTTAATTCATCTGCTGTGGTATTCATAACTCTGGGAAGATAGGTGGCTGATATCCGGATGTTGTTCACAAGGCACCAATTCCAGAGCTTCATAGCCTCTGTGCAAAGCGAGTGAGAGCAAGCTCTTCCCTGCCTGTTTACATAGAACATGCAGGCAATGTTGTCTGTCATTATGCATACATGTTGATTCCTGATTAGTGGGAGGAAGTGATGGCAGGCATTGCGTATGGCTCAAAGTTCTAGGACATCTATGTGCAGGGAGATTTCGGTTGAAGACCATAGCCCCTGGACTGTGTGGTGAGACATGTGTGTGCCCCACCCTGTGAGGGATGCATCAGTAGTCATTATGAGAGATGGAGTGTCCTGGAGAAAGGGGACTCCAGAGCTGAGGTTGGAGGGAACTGTCCACCATACTAGAGAGTCTGACTCTGAACGGTATGGAGAGAGGCTTGTTTAGAGTGTGCACATTCGGTCTGTAAACCAGGGCCAACCAAGCTTGGAAGCACTTCATGTACAGGCGTGCATTTTGGATCAAGAAAGTGCACGAGGCCATGTGACCTAGTAGTTGTAGGCAGTCTCGGGTAGTGACCTGGGGACTGTTGCGAAGTTTTGTGACCAGTAGTTTTATGGTGTTGAATTGGTCGGGTGGGAGAGATGCCAATCCCATCTGGGAATTGAGGTCTGCTCCTATGAACTCCAGGTGCTGGGTAGGAGGTAATGTGGATTTGTTTTTGTTTATTTGTAGGCCAAGAGATAGGAAACAATCAATGGATAATGGAACGATAAAGCAGCGATGTAGAACCTTATTGAACACAAATGACAAACATGATCTGTTTAAATATCAAGATAACAGGTGTCAATCTTAGGCCTTGTCTGTCCACCTTTTTTGTATCTGTATAATATGTTAGGTAGGGTTATCATGTTTTACATATCTAGTTATCGTAGTACAATCTTTAATGTGGACTTAGTTGTACTGGTATACTTTATTCCCCTTCCACAGTGGAATAACAGTATCAGTATAAACACATGTACAATTTTCTACACTCTGGGTCCTAGTGGCGCCCCCCTGTCCCCTAGTCTGGCACGTGAGGCGGCTGCCTCAGTTTGCCTCATAGTAAGGCCTGCCCTGGTGACACAGTGTAACTACACCAAAGAGAAGCTGCTAAAAGCCAGAAAGGCATGACATCTACCATGATTGGATAAAGTAAACAAATCATATGTTACCATGTCTTTTAAAAACAACCAAACCAAAAAAACAACCAACCAACAGGACCAACCACTGCCAGATTCTTCAGCACTACCACAGGAGTTTTCCAATGCACTTCTAACAGCAGAGAAAAGTCCTGCAATGCTAGAAACTCTACCAACAGTCTCTACTCACCATTGCTTTGATTTTCTGTTTATTGTAATAACTGATAACATTTGTTTACTTTCAAAATATTAGTAGAATTACAATATTTCCTGAGGCAGAGGAAATGAGATTTCCAAGGCAAACTGCTGGCTACTTGAGATAACTAGGCTAGTGGCACTGACATACATACTGAATTATGAGAGAGAATTAAACAGACAGAATGCAATGTCCACCATACTAGAGAGTCTATGAACACTCTTACTCATTGCTTCATGGGGAATATGGACAGGAAAAGAGACTTTTAAAAGGTGTCATGTAAAACAATGAAGCCCCATATAATTTAAAAAATACAAAGCATACATAAAGATTACCTTTCAAGAAACAAGTATTGCTAAAGGTATACTTGCAAGTAGGAGAATGTAAACTCTTTGTGGGAGGGAATGCCTTTTTTTTCTGTTTGGTACCTTGGTCCACGACTCGGACTCCTAAGTGCTATGATAACACTAATAAATAACCACAACCATTTCCCAGACAAACCTTGAACTCAATGATGAGAACGAGACCTTGATGTGAAGCATCATGTGATTCCAGAGAGGGTTTTTAAGGAAGATTTTCAATGCCAAAGTATGTGTGAAATAGAGACTTTGTGAAAACCATAATCTTGGGAGTTTGGGTAGAAAGCAAGCAGAGAAGAGCAGTTTTAAGAGGACAGATCATTCAGAGTTTAAGATGCTAGTCTGGGACTCAGGAGACCCAAGGTTCAGTTCCCTGCTCTGCCTCAGATTTCTTCTGTGATCTTGGACAGTCACAGTCTCTCTAGGTATGTGCTGTAATAAAAGACTGCAGTTGGCCCGTATCAGTTGACTCAGGCTCATGGGACTCAGGCTGCGTGGCTAAAAAATTGTATTGTAAATGCTTGGGCTCAGGCGCCAGAGTCCAGGCTCTAGCACAAGCCTGAATGTTTACACTGCAATTTTATAGCTCTGACATGGGCCACCTGTGGGTATTTTATTCAGTGTAGACATATTCTCTGGGCCTCAATTCCCTGGCTTAAAAATGGAGATAACTGTACTTCCCTGTCTGAGGTGCTTAGTTACTATGGTATTGGGGCTATCTGAGTAACAGATTAATAGTTGATGAGAGATGGGTGAATCTACAGCGTGAGGGGCAACAGAAGTAAACATGCAGAACTACTATACAGATAGAGATAGACAAGCTTGCATGCTTCATATCAAGGGTAAGATTAATTCCTGAGAGTGTGATGTTGTTAGCTTTGAAACAATCTGGTTTCTCCAATAACAGACAGGTATATTGAACAAATTAAAGTCATAGGTGTTAGAGTGGTAATAAGAGAAAACACAGAGCCTAGTTTTGTATCATCGAGTAGCATTTACTCTTTCAAGTAGTCCCAGTGAAGACTGCAGAATTAGTAATTAGTACTGTAGAGGGCAATTCAGAATGAGAAAGCAGGTGAAACCTTTTTATTCTCTGCTTCAATCTACATATCAAGAAAAATCAAGAAATGTCTAGGATCTTCTATAAGAAGTGGAAAAAAGAGGGCAGTGCCAGAAAATTAAACCAGTGTAAAGCTTTTTGATCATTAGATGGATTTCACTACCTGCCTGATGCGTTCTGTAAGGATGTCTTTCAGTATTCCAATGACCCAAAAGGTGACTCTGGAATGTCAACAATGTTCCTAGCAGCTGTATAGTCTGGAACGATGACCCGAGCAGGACATGTGACAATGCATATTATTAAATGATGGTGTTTCCACTTTACAATTCTTAACAGATTTTTAAATATATATTCTCATTTTGTGGTTATGATTAGATAAAGCGATAATTACTGCCATGAGTCAAATATGATAGGTCAGTTTCTCCTGCAAATATTGTCATCATAGCACATTTCTACCACGAACACATTTGTGTTTCATCTGCAAAAGGGTTTGCAAACATTAACAATCTAACCCTCATAATGACCCTGAGATCCATAGAATATTCATAGGATATTTTTATTTCTGAAGCCTGAAAAATATGTTAGAATTAAGCAATATGTGCAAATACATACACTATGATCCTGCAATCCTTTAGGCAGATCAAACATTAATTGAAATTAAAAGGAGTTTGTCTAAGGACTGCAGGGTTGGGCCAACGCAGGATTAGGCTGATCGCATATATAAATACAGAATTCAGTTCCCTCTACACTCTCCCTCAAAACTACTTCAAGTATTCAAGAGAAATTTCTTGCTGTAACAAGACTTAAAACAGAATAATTTTACACAAAGAAATATACTTTGCCAGCATCTCCTTTTGTGTTGCTGATTCCTGCAGATATTTCCGTTAGCAGGTACTGCAGGAGAAAGCTCTTAACAGCTTACTTCTGCAATGAAGTCATAATCTTATGCTTATGACCTCACAGGGTTTTGCTATGACAATGCCCACTTTAGTATCATAAATTGAGCATTTTGAATTCAACAAAGACTGAAGCAGAGGGAGAACACAGTTAGTGAGAGATGGCCTTCCTTTCAACAGAAATGTTTGTTAAGCAAGCAAGAAAAGAATATGAAATGCATGTGAAAGGTGAATGGTTTTTGGCTTCGGAGTCATACTATTTGGAAACTTCTCAAGTAACAAGGGCATACTGTATTTAACTGTAGAGCCTTGTATAATTCTCAATCATTTAAAAGGGGGGAAAATTAACAAATAAACACCAGAGGGAGCTGCTGTTCTATTTAAGCAGCTTCTTGGCTTTATTGTTTTCAGCATAAATTGTTATGCATTGAAGTGTGACAAGTATGAGCACACAGCTCAGCTGTCTAATACTGAAATAATGGAACAAGACACAAAAACAATATCAGGGAGCAAGGACCAAAATCAAGAATTCTGCACCAGGAGTGAATAATAGGTTTTACAACTAGACACTGTTTAATAAACCCTTTAAAAATACTCAAAGGGGAAAACAGAATATCAACTGGGGGAGATAAAATGACAAAAATCTTCTTTTATAACCCATTAATAGAAATTCTCATGGACTTCAATGGAAGCTAGATTTACCCCAGAGAATACATGAAGCAAAAAAGAAGGACACCTGAAAGAGGATGAGCAGAAAATGTCTCTTTATTGAATACTCCAGCTGGTATTGACATAGTTCTTAATCAAGACTGTATAGTAGGTTGCAAGGGAATATGAACTCAGTACAAATATAGATTTTATAAAAATAATAACAGAATTTAGGTGTTTGAACAAATTAGTGAGCCACAGATAAGAGAGCTAAGAGTCATCAGGCTAGATTCATAAGAGGGTGTAAAGAGAGTATAAACTGGCATAATTTACACCTTCTGGATCTCCAGATATACAAATAACACTCATTTAGACAGTCTAACACTCACATTGCTTACTAGTGTACAACTTATAGTCTGTATACATCACTTTAATTAGGTCTCGCTAGCCTATTACCCTGTACTACTTTAGGAGTGTCTTCTACACCAACCCCACTAAAGATTTTATTGAGTCTAGTCTTCAGTGTTGCTGGCTCAGAAGAACTCTCCTTATTGAAGTTTTTGCCCTTTTAATATTTTAACAGTTGAAAATGTTTTCTTACTATCAAATTTTAAATGTTCCTACATTAATTTCATATAGTCAATCTGTGCTTTAGCCACTTTAAATAATTACTCATTTTTATCTTATTCTTTCTGAAGTACTTATGGGTGGTGATCTCATATCTCTCTTCTCATTTTTCCTGTAGAGTCCAGGCTTTACACGTTGAGCTCCCTTAAGCTCTTCATAAATCATAGCTGCTAATCTTCTGATAGCAAACCTATGGGCATGGGTGCTAACTGTGCTGTGCTCTGGACTGTGGAGAGGCAAGGCCAAAAGTAGGGGGAGCCAAAGTGTCCATGTGAATGAAGCAGCCACCTCCACTTAATGTCCAGCATAGGAAGGGCCAATGGAAGAGCAAGATAGCAGACTGAGATAGATTGAATGGGAAGAGAAATGACAGAAGCAAAAAAGGGAAGGAGCAACAGAGTGGAAAAGAAAGAAGGAATTAAAAAAGCACCCTATAGCCTTGTCTATTCACAAAAGTAGTACCTCTATAGATATTTTAGTACAATCTCTAATGTGGACTTAGTTGTACCAGTATAGTTAAAGTGGTACAATCATCTTATTGTGGTTGCAGTTATATTGGTGTACATGTATTTATATTGATACTGTTATTCCCATATGGAAGGGGAATAAACTATACCAGTACAACTAAGTCCACATTAGAGATTGTACTACGATAACTAGATATGTAAAACATGATAACCCTATCTAACATGTTATACAGATACAAAAAACATGGACAGACAAGGCCTAAGATTGACACCTGTTATCTTGATATTTAAACAGATCATGTTTGGCATTTGTGTTCAATAGGGTTCTACATCACTACTTTATCGTTCCATTATCCTTGTTTGGATTCTCTCCAGTGTACGATGTCTCTATCACAAGGAACCACAAACTGTACGTAGGATTCCAAGTGAGGCTTCAGGATGACTGTATGAAGATGAATTAATATCTACTTATTTTTATATACAATGAATGAACACCACCATCTGTTTTGCTTTCTGAAAATATTTTGTTAGAAAAAATTAAAGAAATTGGCAGTGACAGAATGTGTGATCTTCTGTTTCTTCTTAGATAAGTGCAGGAACCATCTATTCCAATGTATTCACCTACCCCTGACAGCTTCCCTTCACTATGTCCAGCAACAACATTTCTAGAAATAAGGATTCTGAAATATGGATTGATGGATATCACCTATTCCAGTGAAGGCTGAAAACTGTCAAAATGTGGTCTGGAACTGGGAATATTACTAATGTTCAACCAGCACAAAATTTGATGACAACAACACTTTTGTTTAATCCTAATCATTAGTATAGACCAGAGATTCTCAGACTATGGCTCAGATGTAACCTTTTGTTCACAGAGTCCTTCCTGATGAGTCACAGAATGGAACATTATGAAAACTGTGCAGTAGGGCAAGAGGCAGTGGTCCAATGGTGGATTTATATTTTATGGAGTGATCCACAGGGTGAAACAGTTGAAGGACTGCTTGCAGACAGTGAGTTTCACAAGACAAATACACTTTAAGAAAATAACCTTTCAACTTGTTGACTATAAGTTTACCTTATTAAGAAGTACACACCTAGCTCTTAACACCTTTCATGCGTTTGCGTGTGATAGCATTTTTACAATATAGTAAATAGTATATAATGTCACAACTCTTATCAAATCTTATCCTCTCAAAGATCACATTCGTTACTGTCCAGAGAAGCCCTGAAGCAAGACAAACCCAAGTCTGAGCTCCAATTCCAAATCATGTATCTCTAATAAATCCCAAACTCTCAGATCTGAGCTAAAACCTTTAGTGCTGCATATTATAAATCCTTTCATATAGTTTTGTATTTCTTAATCTTTTTAATTCTTCTGTAAACTCATTTGATCTACAGTTGAGTGCTCAATCCAGTATTGGGTATAATCCTCTACATCATTCAGTTGGCAAGCTCATCACACAGTCCTTCATCTTTGAAGTTATCCCTCTGAGAAAGAAATTATCTGATCTTAAATACAGCATCATTCATTTGGTAAACTGAATGAATGCAAAATATCCATAGTTAGCATTTTCAGCCAGCCCCTCTCTGAACTGTTAGACAGCAGTGTGGGATCTTGTTTTTTTCTTTTTAGCTTCTCTTATTTGGGATCCAATTCTTTACCTTTGTTCTATCAAAAGGTTGGGAGTTGTAACTGCCTGATATTGCAGAGAGAACAAAGATCTGTTGTATTAATTTAAAGCTATCCTCAGGTAAGCTGCTACAAAAATGCTAACAAAGTATACAGCAGTTCTTGACTGAACTGAGACTTTCCCACTTTCCTTGCTGGTTACTCACCGGAGGTCCTGGTGATCCTGGTTTACCAGGGAGTCCTGGTTTACCTCGCCTTCCCTGGAAACAACAAAAAACCCAGACATTCATAAATATTACATCTGAGGATTGATTTGGAATAAAATAATCTGTAAAAGCAAGATTGTTTGTACTGTTTATTAACAAAAAAGATCAAAAGCTATCCAAAGCAGAAATACTTTTTACCATTTATTGCAGCATCGATAAGAACTTACTGCCTCAGAAAAGTTCTTAATAACTATGGGAAACAATGTATTTGCATCACAATAATTTTTACTGGCACATTTTTCCAGCTAGGTTTCAAGAGTGAAAGCATATTGGTAGGGAAGTAACATATAACAGACCCATCATCTTGACAATGTCCAAATAAATTATATTTTATTTGATCGCTCAATGGTCTGGGATGTAAAACCATAATGCAGCTGTCACCATAAGCCATATAATAATTGTATAGGTTGAACATAACCAATTTAACATATGCCCAGCACCCTATTTCTCAAAGGTGATTTTCTGCTGTGTCACTAGTGAACTGAAATATGTGTCTTACTTATTGATCTTCATTACTTAAGTCATTTGTCACCTACTCAGATTCACAAACAGCTAAACCTCAATTTCAAGAGCTAAGCAGTTATACAGGAACCCAAGACCAGAAGAGAGTGGACTAAAATCTTTGAGCAGTCATACGTCTACTGGTATCATTTAAAAGTTTACGTATTTCACATATGGTCTTGAATTGTTATGCTAACACACTATTACTTAGCTTATAATCAAAGGTTTCTTTATGGCTGATGGAAAGGAAAACCTTTGTTGATTTAAGTCAAACTGATAACATTTAATTAGAGATATTTTTGAGGTTTCATTCCTTGGGGTTTCTTCCTCCATAGTCCTATGTTAGTAACAAGCTAAGAATGTTGTGGTTGAAACTGAAATCATGCCAATGACCCATTAAGATTAATCTCAGTTTGATGTGTTATTCTAAACTCCTTTAGAACCATTAAGATCTATGCTATGAATATGGAATGGCAATAGTGTAGATTTTTTATTATTGATCCTTTATATGGAAAGAGTTTAGTTATGTTCAAGCATTTTTCTCAGTACACATTTCTGAGCTGGAGCCATTGCAGTGTAAGCTGTGAATGAGTATTAAGACCAGTATGAATTTCAATAGTATTTATCCATAATACCAAAACTTAACAGTGAAATTTTTTTCTATTTGCAATAGACACTAGCTAACCTCAATATTTCACCTATATATATATATGATATGTTATTATTGGTAACTTTCTATTCTGAAACACAAAAACCATGTGCTGCTTTCTGATACACATCCACCTTTCAGTGACTTCAGCAAGGTTACTGCAGACATATATGAAGGCAAAAAAGGTCTCAGAATTATAATTTAATTCACAGGAGTTCA
This sequence comes from Gopherus flavomarginatus, assembly GCF_025201925.1. NCBI lineage: Eukaryota > Metazoa > Chordata > Testudines > Testudinidae > Gopherus > Gopherus flavomarginatus. Next base: position 161,930,481 of record NC_066620.1, read on the forward strand.
AAAACTAAGGCCACCAATGTCTTTCCTTGCATTCTGTAGATACACCTGCAATAATTAAGCCAAATGCTGCCTCAGAATCAATGGGGATGCATAGGAGAAATTGAGGAAGAAGTCAACTAAACAGAAGTTTTTTTTAGAGTGCATGCATTCCTGTGTCTTACAAGGGCTACGTCAATTTTTGGAGGGTGAGGAGTGAGAGGGGATACAGCACTTGATTTGCAAAAATGATCTCTGTTTATGCAGTTAGTACCTCTGTGTATAAAACATGCATTTGTGCCTGTAAATGCCAATCACACAAATACCTAACTAAAGCCTGATCAAGTCAAGGGAGTATTTCTACTGACTTCAACAGACAGAGGGCAGGCCCTGAGTGAACAAATGCAGTAATTCTGTTTTTGACAAAAAGACTAAAAATGAAACAACTTACAAGCTTAAATCTTGATTGTAAAATTTAAATTTGTAGCAGTTATTGTGTCTAAAAAATGCTGACAACTAATGTCAAGTTGCTATGGCAAAAATACACATATTTGTGGCCATAAAACCCATTTTTGCCCCTGGATATGGGGTAAATATACATGCAAAAAGGTATAAGTTAACAATTTACAAATGCATCCAATTTATTTGCAAGTACCTGATTTAGCTAGAAAATATTTGATTTGTGCATGCCATTTTGTGTGTGTACATACAAATGTGGTTTTTTGCAGGAGCAAAATAGGAACATTATTCCGAAAACATTAAAAAATTTTCAAAATGAAAATCCTTGCAGATTCTGAATGAGTGTCACAAATTGACATTGCTAGAATATCACATAACTGAATAGATTATTTAAATACATGATAAATGATAGATAGAGATGGGCCTGAGAAGTAGCATTTGGATTTGGATCCAGATCTAAAACTTTCCTAAAATTTTAAAAGTGTTTGGACCTGAAAGTTTTCCTTTGACCCTTCACAGGGTGATGTTAGGGACTAGGTTCCAATCTGGTTCCATACTTCATAGATTCATAGACTCTAGGACTGGAAGGGACCTTGAGAGGTCATCGAGTCCAGTCCCCTGCCCTCATGGCAGGACCAAATATTGTCTAGACCATCCCTAATAGACATTTATCTAACCTACTCTTAAATATCTCCAGAGATGGAGATTCCACAACTTCTTGAAAGTTCAGGGGTGTAGAGGTCTGTGGTTTTGTTTGGGCCTATCTCTACTTTACAACTGTAAATATAAGCTAATGTTTATCAGCTTTATTTGAAAAACAGTAATCATATGTATCCCCAAAGAATGTAGACAGAAATATGATGCTCTAAATACAAAATAACCATATAATGTATCATCTTTTTGAAATAGCTCTTTTGAGTTATTAGGACCAACATACTGTCAACTTCTTTAAAGCATTTCCCTGTTCCTGGTTGTACGTATTTAGGGTGTATTGAGGACGACACTTAGAACAGTCTAAACAAAGTATCAAGGAAGTGTTAAAGGAAAGAAGGCAGCGTTTTGATTGACATACACAACTGTGAATGGAGTGTTAATTACATAGGAAAAAACAGAATATTCTGGGAGCTAAATGTTTCTTCTTTTTACATATGAGCTGAAACATAATTTATGATGGATGTTGCAAAATTAAAATGAGAGTTGGTGGCAAACCTTTTTGAAATCATTTACATGAAAAAAATCAGAAAGAGAAATAGCTTTTTCGGTTTGTTTTTGCTTTGCCATTCATTAGCCACTGCCCATTGAGACCAACAGTATACTTTCTCCTACTCTATATTCTACAATTAGTTTAACAGACAATGGTTTATGTCAAGTGTACAAGAGAATATATGGCTACAAGAAATCTGTGGTACACTCAACATTAAAGGACCGGAAGGAGATGAACATATTAATATGAAGGGAAATATTCTAGGAATGCAAGGTTTATGTTTGTCAAGTGCTTGTTTCCTTTTATAACTGATTTTTTTTAAAATTTGTTTTCTTTATAGAATTCGTAAAGTGAACACATCCGTTCATTAATGTGAAACATTTTAATCAAATTAGGGGTTTTTTAAATAAACAATGTGCAATAAAAACAATGAATTTTATAACTACTCTCAGCTCAGAAAAACTATGAACATAGAGAGCCTTTAAGACACTAAGACTACTAAAAGAATGCAATAATATTAAGTCATTCATAATGTACTCATGCCACTGCTTTACAAAAATGTTTTCAGAATTTCTGAAATGAAGAAGTAGCCATTCCTGGGGGCATAAAAATCAGTCTCCCCCTGCCTCTCCAACAGATACAAGACTTTTCTTAAAACTGTTATACTGTTATAATTGATCTATAATTGTTGTTTAAATCCTTCTATGACCATGTGAAAGCCTAAGCAATATCTGAGGAAAAAGAATAATTATAGAAAGATAGCTCTTTTATTGATTTAAGATACTTAAAAAAATAAATTGCAAGCTTTTCCCCAAGCCCTGGGTAAGTCTTCCCCAGGATCAGGCCAGAAACAGATTGTGACTCAATCATAATCTGTTTGCTAGTCCCTCTTTCACTCCAGAAGGGAGAAGCAAAGATCCCCTTGTGTGCTGTCTTGCTTACTGTGTGGGTGGGAGTGCCAAGACCCTATCCACTCCACACCTACCCACGTGCAAGAAGGAATTAGCAGCCATAGGGAATCTTAGCTCCTCCCTGCAGTGCTGGTCACAATGCAGATTGTTGGCACAAGGGAGTAAAAGGTTGCTTTTTGCCTCCTAACTTCCCTGCATGGAGGCACCAGACAGACTATATCTGGGCTCACAATAAAAAATTGCTTAGCACAACACTCCATATACCCATTGTTATTTAGCAACTGTTACATTTAGAGTGAAAATCACGATTTTCACCGGGTAGTTAAACTCACAAGAGTGTTAATGTCTGGATTATGGAACTGCTCATATGAGAAAATGAGAAAAATCATCATAAACTTGCTCTTCCTAACTAAAATGAAATATCCAATATTCTGTAAGCTAAATTAGAAGAAAGGAAGGCATGGTACTAACTGACTATATACCACTATCCAGATCAATCTCCATTAAATAATATAAAATAATTCACAAATAATTGTAACTGAAATTATTGCTGGCATGTTGTTGGTACTGGCATATATTTTTGCTAGTAATTCAATGTAGTGAACATTATCTATGAAGTAACTATGTAAAGTTTACGTCCATACCTCCCTTTATTCATGGAATGCCTTCCCTGGAATAATTTGCATTTCACTCCCTTCTCTTACTGAAGACTCACTTTTGTTGCCAATTAATCAGCCAACTAGTGATTGGTAGGTCACAGGCAAAAGGGAAAAAAAAAACACCAAAAAACCAACCAACCAACATGTTATATGCTTCAGAACTCTCAGATTGTGCACACAGCAAGAGAATGTACCCCGTGAACTTATTTTACTCTTGAGCTTGTTCCTCTAGCTTGTCCAAGCTGTCAAGTTTTGTCTTAAATCAGAATGTAAACTCTTTAGAGCAGACTGTGCGTGTCTTTCCATGTGTTTATATAGTGCCCAACACGACTAGGCTCCAATTCTGATTGGACTGGGGCCTTTAGGCACTACTGCAATACTAATAAATACTAAAAACATTAATCTCTACTGTAGCTGTCTATTGTATCATAATATAATCTATTCAACCTTAAGAACAGAATTCTTCAGGAGAAATGCAAGTAACGTTAGTGTCAAGAATAAGCTGCAGGATTATTAAATATTTTAAGATATAAACACATAGCATTATGCAGGGAATCCTACAAGCCTTATGAAAGGGAATTAATAATGTAATGATCCCATACTCAAGTGTGAGGGGGAAAATGTACTTGAAACATGTCAGGATGAATTTTCAAGGGAAAAGGCTAATTAGCATCGGCTTAAAGCATATGTCATCACATTTTGAAAACAAGAACTAGTCCCCATGGAGAGAGCAGGCAGTTGGGTTTTAAAGACTCAACTACTCTAGCTAATATGTATGTTTAATGAGTGATATGTCAAGTGGCTGGCCTAGCTAAAGTAAGACACCTTGAAAAAAAAGTTTGTAAGTATACAATTTTTTAGAAAGAGATTGCTCATAAGGCCAAATTCAACATATAAGAGGATAAGCATGACCATACTGCATCAGACCAATGGTCCATCTAGCCCAGTATCCTGTCTTTGACAGTGGCCAGTGCCTTATGCTTCTGGCTGTTGGAGCTTTAGGGACAAAGCATGAGGTTGCATCCCTGACTACCTTCCCTTATACCCAATGATGAACCTATCCTCTGAATTTATCTAATTATTTTTGAGCTCATTTACACCTTTTGCCTTCACATCCCATAGCAATGAGTTCCACAGGATGACTGCACTGTGTGAAGTAGTACTTTCTTTTGTTTAAAAAAAATGCTGCTTATTAATTTCGTTGGGTGACCCCTGGTTTGTGGGTTATGTGAAGGGGTAAATAGCATTTCCCTATTCATGTTCTACATACCATTCATGATTTTTAGACTTCTGACATATCCCCCCTTAGTCATCTCTCTTCTAAAATGCACAATCCCAGTCTTTTTAATCTCTCCTTAAATGGAAGCTGTTCCACTCACCTACTAATTTTTGTTGCTCTTCTCTGCACCTTTCCAAATCCTAATATATCTTTTCTGAGATGGGGCAACCAAAACTCCATGCAATATTCAAAGGGTGGGCATAGCACAGATTTATATAGTGGCATTATGATAGATAATAAAAAAGAAACTATCCCTTTCTTAATGGTTCCTGACATTCTGTTAGCTTTTTTAACTGCCGCACCACATTGAGCAGATGTTTTCAGAGAACTATCCATGAAGACTCCAAGATCTCTTTCTTGAGTGATACCAGCTAATTTAGACCCCACGATTTTGTATGTATAGTTGGGATTATGTTTTCCAATGTGCATTACTTTGCACTTATCTACATTGAAGTACATCTGCCCAGTCATTCGGTTTTCTAGTTTTCTAGTGGGATACGAGAGGGATCGGCACTAGGCCCAGTGCAATTCAACATTGACATCAGCCCTGTGGGAGAACCACATGGGGAACGGGTGGTCAATGTGCTTCCATAGGATAGAATGTTTGTTCTTTCAATTTGTTTTTTAATACACCTAGAAATTACATTAATAAAACTACTTTAAAAGAATATTCAGGTAGCAAAGTCAAGCATTCAGAAGCTAGAAATTGGCTGAATTAAGGCTGCTTGTGCAACCTTAATTCAGCCCCTTTGCATATGCATTATTGATACAGTCCTTGTTACACAATTATGTACTATGTATTCTACAGGACTGCTTCCTCATTCAGAGTACAGGAGGGACAGTGAATGAGACAGAGGGTTACAAAAAGAAAACAGATGTTCTTTTCTGTGATGATGGATAAGATTATTACAATGCATATACACCAAGGCATTGAATGCAGTCTACATAATCAATTTTAATTGTATTTCCTAGCTTTTTTTGTATGCAATTTAAATTGTAAGCTCTTCAGGAAAAGGACTGTCTCCTATTAGTGTATGGACAGAACCTAGCACGATGGTACCCCAATTTCATTTGGAGCCTTCAGGCAAGTTGGGAGGCTCATCTTAGCCTTTGGAATGTCACCTCTTTGAAGGCTTTCAAATTAACCTCTCTCCCTAACAAACCTTGGTGCCTCCTCATTTCTTGTATCCTTGAAGTCTCCAGAGGAAAGCAGAAAGACCTGCTCCCTTTTCCAGTGTTGTCAGGATGGGAAAAGATGACAGGCCTGCTTCCCCTTTAGTGTCTTCAGGTGCTTCAATTTTCTCCCCCTGCAAACTTCTCTATTTCTCCTCCCCTTCAGTTCTGAATCATTCCTCTCTTTTTCTCCTCTAAGGCATCTCACCCCATCTTCTAAAGTTTTTGCTCTCAAGTTCTCACTCTCTTTGTCCGTTTGAGATTTTTTAACTCATACTCTTTTCCTCATCATGGAGAATCTGTCTCTATTCCATGTCTCTCATGCATGTGTATTGTGGCAACATTACTAATCTTTACCTCTGCTCCAGTTACTCCTTTCAGTACTAACTCATTTCTCAAAGCAACTGTGCTGACATGCAAAGCAGCAGGAGAGCAAAGGAGGAGTGAAGCAAAGATTGAAGGTAAATGGAGTGGTTGATCCTCCTGCTCTGTCAGCAGGCAGGACAGTAGGCCACAGAAGGAGAAAAGCTACATGGAGTTCTTACCAACGTAGGGTGGAAGGAACAGGTTGCCAAAAGTGAGACATGTTTGATTTCCTGCTTAAAGTTAGAATACTGGGGCTGCTGTCCGCCGTAAAAAACATTCAAGTTCTAGAGAGTTCAGTGAAGAAAGGCTTCAAAAGAGAAATACATCTTAAGGAAAAATGTGAAGGAAGAGTTTTGCTTGGTACACAAGCATTACCTCTCTCTCACTTGGTATCACAATGGAATAATTCCACACCCCAAAAACCACTCCATTTACCTTCAAGCAGCCTGCTTGCTCCTCCCAGCTCTGCAGCAGCAAGACTCAAAAAACACCACTTCACCTCAGGCTGGAGTTGAGACCTACCCTATACAATTATTAGAATTATTTTATTTCTACAGCAGTAATGCCCAGAATAGGCCCCCCCTTGTGCTAGGCACTGTACGAACACACAGGAAGCAACACATGGAAGGTGAGGGAAAGGTATACAATAAAAATGTGTATATTAAAGCTGTAGAGGAACTTGACAGTGTTAGGACAGCGAGCATTATTGTAAAAGCACAGCTCAGAATATAATACATGCCCAATTTGGGACCCCGGAATGACAGTATCTCCTCATTATTATCTGTCCTGATATCCCATAATAAAATCTGAGTGTAGAGAATGTCACCCAGTATTGCTTTGCTAAGAGAAACCTTTCCCTACTGTTTTTAGAAGTTGTAAGTTACTTAAAAAATATAAACCAGAAAGCAATAACTGCAGGATTTGAAAAAAGTTCATGGAACTTTTTTATTATTTATTTTTTGTAATTTTTTCTAGAAAATATCCCTGATTATTTAAAATGATATGACAAAGAAAGAAAATACACTGCTTGTTTTGAGCAAGGAAATCCATTACATGGTTGTTACATATGAAATTGAGTACAAGCATTAAAGAGGGATAAGGAGGCTAAATTTGGGGAATACAATTAAGTATGTTATGAGTTTTTAGAAGAATAAAGAACTTGTTCCTGCAAACACACTGATGATTTCAGCTTTTTGTTCTTTGGTTTGATTTATTGTCTACTGTATGTGCACACTAGAGGCTTTTTTGCAAAACTACATTAGACATGCTTAAATTACATGCTTCTCAAAAATAAATGGAACTGTGCATCTCTTTTCATTTCACAATTAGTGGCATAATTTCTTCAGAATTAGTAATGCTTCATATCTTCACTTTTTTACTTCGAGATTTAGTTTCTATGGCAACATCTGCATACTCAAAGAAATTCATCATGTTCAAATCATCAGGTACCAAAAAATGTAATAAAAGTAGGTAGCTGATACTATATAACAATTTACACATTAAGGCTGGGTAACTATTTTTTTAAGTGATAAATTTCTGTTGACTATTAGAAGCACCTCTCAATATGTTGAGTTGGATTTTTTATAAGCATATTCAATTAGCATCTTTCAGACATTTCATACAATTCTAGAAAATAAATGACAGAAGTTAAAGGATGTGAACCAACATATAAAGATGTGAAGATTGCCACTAGCAATAAACATAAAAACAGTTTGTTTGGGGGAAGATGGTATACTGGCATCATTTGCTTTATACCAATGATAACATGCTTCCTTGGAGTTTAGTACGCAATTTTGGTTGGACAGTTTTCAGAACAAAAATAAATTAAATCAGATAAGCCACTGGTAAGTAAAGAGCTTTGCAAAAAAATCCTGTTTTTCAGTCATGAAGATGACAAAGAAAAGTAGCAATTAGTGCTGAATACTGCTTATTTCCCCAAAGGCTTTTCTTACCCTTGCTTTAACCCCTTTACAATCTGTTTCTACTGTGCCATTCACCATGGTATCACATGCCTTTTTAGTTGATTTTATGGACTGGAAGGGTATTAAATATATTATATGTATATATAATGATAGATATCTCCATCACCCATCGTACGACAAAAGTGAGGAATAGGATAATGTGGGGTACCGGGGAGAAGAAGAGTGAGAGAGAGGGAGGAAAAGCAAAAGGGAGAGAATGTGTGTCTTGGAAAGAAAGTGATAAATGATGGGTATGATACAAATGAGGAGAGAAATTAGTTAATAAACGGAAGAAAATATGTGAATGAAGGAGCAAATGGAATGAGAAACTAGGCTCACAGGTTTTTAACTTGAATTCTAGTGGTAATTCATTCTTCTCATAGGAAAAAAGAATTAGAGGAAATACTGGTTAAGATAAGAAAGTTGAACTACAGCGTGTCAGAACTAAATGAAAGAATATATTAGTCCAGGTCTGTAAAATTGAGTGTAAGTTCACTCAGAAGATTTGCACAACAAAAGGAGCTATTCAGCAAGCATGGTCTGTGCCTCAAGTTTGTAACACAATTGGAAACTTGGCCCCACAGCATGTGCTCTTCTCAGTCCAAGTCCTGGGAGGTGATCACCACCTGAAACTCTTACTGATTTCAATGGAAGGCAATGCTCAGTATCTTATAGGACTGGACCTCTAAAACCTTTCTGTTCCTTTAGTGATACCCTCCTATTTTCTTTTTCTACATTTTGCCCTATGCAAAGAACGTTTCCAAAATCTGTATTTCAAACTATTCCCCACACTTTATTCTAATCCCTCCAAAAAACCTCTAATTTCTCCTGTATCATCAAAAGGGAATTTTAAAAATCCACAAACACATCCACTTAATTTAATAAACCATAAATAGGTGTAAGTGCTTTCATGCAGAACCATATGATATTTCAGTGAGGCATTTGATATGGTTCCACATGGGGAATTATTAACTAAATTGGAAAAGTTGGGGATCAATATGAAAATTGAAAGGTGGAAAGGAACTGGTTAAAGGAGAGACTACAATGGATCGTACTGAAAGGTGAACTATAAGGTTGGAAGGAGGTTACTAGTGGAGTTCCTCAGGGATCGGTTTAGGGGCCAATCTTATTTAATCTTTTTATTACTGATCTTGGCACAAAAAGTGGGAATGTTCTAATAAAGTTGCAGATGACACAAAGCTGGGAGGTATTGCCAATACAGAGAAGGACTGGAACATCATACAGGAAGATCTGGATGACCTTGTAAACTGGAGTAAAAGTAATAGAATGAAATTTAATAGTGAAAACTGCAAGGTCATGCATTTAGGGAGTAATCACAAGGATTTTGGTTATAAGCTGGAGACCTATCAGCTGGAAGTAACAGAGGAGGAGAAGGACCTCGGAGTGTTGGTTGATCACAGGATGACTATGAGTCACCAATGTGATATGGCCAAGAAAAAAGCTAATGCAGTCTTGGGATGCATCAGGCGAGGTATTTCCAGTAGAGATAAGGAGGTGTTAGTACCGTTATATAGGGCACTGGTGAGACCTCATCTGGAATACTGTGTGCAGTTCTGGTCTACCATGTTTAAGAAGGATGAATTCAAACTGGAACAGGTACAGAGAAGGGTTACTAGGATGATCCGAGGAATGAAAAACCTGTCTTATGAAAGAAGACTCGAAGAGCTCAGCTTGTTTAGCCTAACCAAAAGAAGACTGAGGGGAGATATGATTGCCCTCTATAAATACATCAGAAGGATAAATACCAGGGAGGAAGAGAAATTATTTAAGCTCAGTATCAATGTGGACACAAGAAAAAATGGATACAAACTGGCCATCAGGAAGCTTAGACTTGAAATTAGATGAAGGTTTCTAACCATCAGAGGAGTGAAGTTCTAGAACAGTCTGCCAAGGGGAGTAGTGGAGGCAAAAGACATATCTGGCTTCAAGACTAAGCTTGATAAGTTTATGGAGGGGATGGTATGATGGGATAGCCTAATTTTGACAATTAATTGATCTTTGGCTATTAGTGGTAAATATGCCCAATGGCTTGTGATGGTATGTTAGATGGGAAGGGAGCTGAATTACTACAGAGAATTCTTTCCTGAGTGTCTGGCTGGTGACTCTTGCCCACATGCTCAGGGTTTAGCTGATCGCCATATTTGGGGACGGGACGGAATCTTTCCCCAGGACAGATTGGCAGAGGCTCTGGGTTTTTTTTGCCTTCCTCTGTAGCTTGGGGCATAGGTCACTTGCTGGAGGATTCTCTGCACCTTGAAGTCTTTAAACCATGATTTGAGGACTTCAGTGGCTCAGATATGGGTTAGGGGGTTGTTACAGGAGTGAGTGGGTAAGATTCTGTGGCCTGCGTTCTGAAGGAGGTCAGACTAGATGATCATAATGGTCCCTTCTGACCTTAAAGTCTATGATTCTATGACACTGTCACCATCATCCTTCCTCTCCCATCCCTTTTTTGTGCATTTATGACATCTGAAGAGACTCTCACTATTGTGTTTCTGTGCAATGCCTAGCATACTTCGATAACAATATTATATATGATATATATGACAATAATAACCATTATTAATTCTAATTTTGCTGTACTGAGTTACTATTGAGAATTCAGCTATCCTTTTCTTCACAAAACACATGTAGTTTGCATATTTTAAGAACATATATAAGGGTCAGAAATATGCTTGGGGTACAAATAAAGGACAAAATTGCAGTATGATTTACTATATGAACATCCACCTCCCACTGACTTCAAAGAAACATTTATTTCAAAGGTTAGATGTAATTATTGAAATCACGACTATGGAGCTAATAATGAATGAATGTTGTTGGTAATCTTCTTTACAGCCAGGGAAAAAACCTTGCTGCCCACTTGAAAAGTATAATTTATTAATCCTACAGTACAGTCACATTAACTGCCAGCATTCAGCATCACTAGAAACATGACCCCTCTAATTCAACAGCAAAAAGAACAAGAAAATTGCTCCATTTGATCGAAGTTCAGAAATAGAATTAATGTTAATCTACAAGTGGCATCTCATCTGTCTGCTAAATTCTGAAAATGTGCCCTATGTAGGTACTGTCTTCTCTGCCACAGTGATTACTGAATAAGATTCTAATATGGATACAATCCATGATCATTAAGAGCAGAGTGCACACTGGTCGTGTCACTTTTTCTTTGGGCTAAATTATGGAGTCACCATGAGCCCAGAATAAGCACTTGAATGTAGTTTGAGGACCCAGAAGCAGACCAAGTACAAAATTGCTACACTCCAAATCACAGTTTGGTTCCTGATTTTCTCTTCCTCTGGGAGTTGTTACAGGCTGAGGGAGGTTTAAATAAGGAGAGTCTTTTTGTTTTAGAAAAGATGACACAGCATGCTGGTCAGATGGGATTCTCTAATGATTCAAAGATCTAGTCAAGGAATTTCAGGGTTTCGCCTCCTTCATTCTGTACAATCTCATTACCTTGTAGTTCCCTAAATATATCCCACTTTTCTTCTTGGTTTCTGAAGAATTTTTTCACTCTTTGGAAGATCTGGAAATACAGCTCCTGCTAACATTGTGGCCAGTGGTGTTTTAGGAAATATCCAGAAATGGGCCCTAGAACTCAAGGCATTTTATACATTCCCCAACAAGCATCTCTACTGCTTATTCTCCAGATATTTAGGAAACAAGAGACCTGAAATTGCTCAGTGACTTCAGGAGCAAGAGTTGAGAGATACTTCCAGTCTGAATTTGATCATACAGCAAAGTAATACAGTACTGTCAAGCCACCAAGTCAATGCAGGATCCATATTTATAACTTGTATATTCACGTGTTTGGGCTCAAGTGATACCACAAAATTGTATCTATAATTTATCTTTTTGACATGGCAGTTAACAAATTATTTTAAATAAATTTATTGATTTCCCCTTGCTCTTCACATAACTTGTAGTCATTATTTGTTTCAGTGCTATTGGTATCTTGTGTTAGTAAGCAATGATCACAGATGTGTCAAAGGGTATTTTAAGACTCATATAAGTGTTAGACCCCCAAGTTGGGCCCCAGGGCCAGACAACAGGTGCTCCGGCCTCCACCCCCCAACGGAATTTTCCCCCAGCCCCCAGAACTGCCACTGATCACGTAGCTGCTCAGAAAGCAGAACTTGTAACAGGAAACAGCACCTTGCGGTCGGCCGACCTGAGGAGGGGAAGTTCCCCCACGACAGTCGCTTCCTGGGTAGAGATGCTGGGGCCCGACTGCCTCCCTTGTATGGGCATGAGCCACTCGCGACCCGGCAATTGGCTTATCATAAATTATGACGAAAAATTCGTTATATATTGTCGGCCCCCTCCCGGGGACGGGTGGAGAGAACACGAATCCCCGTCGAACCGTATCCAGGCCTGATCACCCTGAAGGTTTCTCCCAGGCTCACGTGTTTCCTGAAGCCTGACAGCTTGCCGGCCGTAATGAAACTTTCGTGGTTTGTGTGTGTAAGTAGAATTAGCTGTTAAGTATAACTGTGCTGTTAGATAAGAGGCAAAGACTGGTTCCAGCTGCCCCAAGGCTCCTGCTAGGGGAAACCCGTTGACCAGGAAGCCTTGAAAGCAAAGGGGGCCAGTCAAGCCTCACGACCTGTGTTTAGTAAGATTAGTTGCTGCATTTATGGTTACTAATAGTACTAATATCACTTTTACTAACCCCTGGGACGACCTGAATAATTACTGGGACTTAGAAAAATACCAGGGCCAGCTTCTATTTGTAATTGTAGTGTTTGTGTTATTTGTTCTAGTATTATATTGTAAGCCCAAGTTGTAACTAATCGTGTGGTCCCTTATCCTTATCTGTGACTCATTTAATAAATCCTTAATCTTTAACACTACGACTGATTGCTTGCGTTATCCCCGTCGCTACCCTTGGGCACTTGTCACCCCCCCCAGGGCATCCAGTGATCGAACCTCCTCCCTACCCCAACGCTCATTACCCGGTAGATAACGGGCACCTGGTGGCCATATCGGTGGAGCGAGGGGTGAGAGCAATCTGTAATCAACATGGCATCATGAACAGGATGCCTTCGGGAGGGTCAGTGCCCGTGGTGCAGTGGGGACCGTGAACAATCTGAGCTCGAGCAATTTCAACACCTACAATTTCACCAAGTGGCCAGCAGACAGTCTGTGAGGCCCACCCTAGATTGGATTTGTACTATCGAGTCAGGGTCGGGGTCAAAAACCTATACGACCTCATTAACCCTGCCTGCCGTAGGATGTCTCCTCCATTGCCATCCCACCTTTAAATGTCAGCCGGCCGATAGTTCCCTGCAACCCCAGTGCACGGGGGTGGCGGAGACTAGTCGGACCGAGACACCGTCTGGCATTTGGAAGGAGTGTAGCCGTATCATAAAAAGATCCGGGGCCACCATTTCAAAACTCATACCCCCGCCCCGGGTACAGCCGGGTGATCCAGCCCACGGGTTGTTAGTCCACTTAGTGAAGGAATTGGAACAGACCAGGCAGACAAAGAAACTTAGACCAGATGAGTATAAGTCGGAAGACGTGTCCACAGTCTTGTTCAGCGCATTAAACAAAGCGCTGGACCTCTGTGCGGTCCTTTATGGAAGCACTATGTTTGCTGCTAAACAAGCCGCTGCTAACGACACCGACAGCGCAGAGTGTGAGATAAGTGGCAAAGAGCAGGAGGACGGGAGACCACCCACTTATGAAGCCCCCCCTTGCCCTTTAATTTATCCCGCACTCCCCTCAGCCCCTCCTGCGCCTGAGAAGGAGGGGCAGATAGAGGCAATGCCCGTTGCTATCACCAAAAGTAAGGTGGCATTTACGTTAAGACCTGGCAGCCCAGTTCAGCCGGGCGGGTTCGACGTTCTTGGGGATGGTGGGAGAGGGCAAAGGGTGCGTTGTCCTCTGTAGTATCTTCAGTGGTCTCGTTTAACCCCGTAGGATATATGTTATTGCGTGAGCAAGTATTATTCCAATCGTTGGCTATAGAAACGCTAGCCAACACCACTGCAAAGGGCTTTAGCTTAGTTAATCAGCGGTTAGGTGAATTAGCAGATTATTCTTTTCAGAATCGCTTAATGATACAATTTTTGTTGCAATCACGGGATTTTTGTGAAACCCTCGTATCTATGTATCCACAGTTTAAAGATAAGTGCTGTATCTCTCTGTCTTCTATTTCTGGAAACTTAACTGAAGTGATTAATGACCTTCAGGCCTTGGGAACCGCTGTGCGTGAGTCCAGGGAGACCTTCCGCTTCTGGTCATGGCTGGAGTGGCTGGGCCTTGGAGCCTATAAGTCTTATTTTCAGTCCCTTTTTGTGTCGCTCGTGGTGGGCCTCTGCCTCCTCTGCCTCGGGTGTGCTTTTGTTAAGGCCTGTGTTCGGCGGATGGTGGGAAGTGCCCTTATCGCCTCGGCCACTGAGACGCGTCCGCTCGTAGGAGCGGACGCTGACTCGGACACTGAGGTTTAGGTACGTTGGGCGTTGTCGGCCGGAGCATGGGGGCATGTTAGACCCCCAAGTTGGGCCCCAGGGCCAGACAACAGGTGCTCCGGCCTCCACCCCCCAACGGAATTTTCCCCCAGCCCCCAGAACTGCCACTGATCACGTAGCTGCTCAGAAAGCAGAACTTGTAACAGGAAACAGCACCTTGCGGTCGGCCGACCTGAGGAGGGGAAGTTCCCCCACGACAGTCGCTTCCTGGGTAGAGATGTTGGGGCCCGACTGCCTCCCTTGTATGGGCATGAGCCACTCGCGACCCCGCAATTGGCTTATCATAAATTATGACGAAAAATTCGTTATATATTGTCGGCCCCCTCCCGGGGACGGGTGGAGAGAACACGAATCCCCGTCGAACCGTATCCAGGCCTGATCACCCTGAAGGTTTCTCCCAGGCTCACGTGTTTCCTGAAGCCTGACAGCTTGCCGGCCGTAATGAAACTTTCGTGGTTTGTGTGTGTAAGTAGAATTAGCTGTTAAGTATAACTGTGCTGTTAGATAAGAGGCAAAGACTGGTTCCAGCTGCCCCAAGGCTCCTGCTAGGGGAAACCCGTTGACCAGGAAGCCTTGAAAGCAAGGGGGGCCAGTCAAGCCTCACGACCTGTGTTTAGTAAGATTAGTTGCTGCATTTATGGTTACTAATAGTACTAATATCACTTTTACTAACCCCTGGGACGACCTGAATAATTACTGGGACTTAGAAAAATACCAGGGCCAGCTTCTATTTGTAATTGTAGTGTTTGTGTTATTTGTTCTAGTATTATATTGTAAGCCCAAGTTGTAACTAATCGTGTGGTCCCTTATCCTTATCTGTGACTCATTTAATAAATCCTTAATCTTTAACACTACGACTGATTGCTTGCGTTATCCCCGTCGCTACCCTTGGGCACTTGTCACCCCCCCAGGGCATCCAGTGATCGAACCTCCTCCCTACCCCAACGCTCATTACCCGGTAGATAACGGGCACCTGGTGGCCATATCGGTGGAGCGAGGGGTGAGAGCAATCTGTAATCAACAATAAGTGGGATAAAATTAAAATTGCACATCACTGGTAAAGTCTAAGGGATTTATTTTTACTTGTGTATCATTCTTACTGTACATGCATGTATAATTTTTAATGCGGACATTTTACATGTATGTAAAGATGTCTACTAATCATATTTCAATTTTAACAATAATGTATCCTCACTTCAGTGGAAAGAAAAAGTCACTTGTTCTTCTACCATACAGAATAATAAAAAAGAGTGGTTAATCAATATAGTAGATGTGCACATAAAGAATTCAGTCGAAAAAGAAATACTTGTTTTATGAACTAAAAATGGAGGCTTTAGAAAATCAGTTTTGCTCCAAATGCTTGAGCATCACTATTGTACTGACTGAAACCCAATGAACTAAATTCTATTGTTATCTATTTTGCGTATAAACTGAAACATGTATTTGATATTGCTTTCATGCTGAAAATTTTGATATCATCTGAGATTGCAAAGCTCAATTTACCTGAACTATCAAAAAATACTGATTCTCTGAGTATGTATATAATTTATTTATGCGCTGAATTCTTCTATAGCTGACTCTGCCATTCTGTGCTGAACATTATTTAGCAAGAAGGCACTGAGGCAATGTCCCAGAAAATGTATGAGACAGTTCTTGTAAATTACTTACAGTGGGGTGAGAAACAAAAATTGAGTTCTGCACACTTGAATTAATAAACTCTTTCTTGACTGGTGTTGGCTCCTTTCTCCATGTTTCAGTTAGGAGCTCAAATCTTCTGGAAAGATAAAAATAATTTTTCTTTGAAGTTATTCCTCTTTGCTCTACGTTGTAGGCAACACTTTTCTAATATCTGTAGGTCTGTTCTGAGTAGAATCCTGGTGCCTTCACTTCTCTCTTCTGTGGATTTTTTTCTTAGTAAACTTTTTTTATAGCCTGTCTGTATAACGGTACTGCCTTGATACTTATATTTAGTAGGTCTCTCAGCTTCTCCTCCAAACACACACAAGTGTACAGGTCAAATTATGTTCTCTGTTACACAGGTGTAAATTTGGAGTAACTATATTAATTTAAATGGAGTTACTCTGGATTTACAAATGTGTAGTGTGACAAAGCTCCATGCCTGTATTGGTGGGTCCCACGCTTCCTGGCGGATACAGTTGCCTCAGAACCTCGCTAAGGCCCTCAATATGACCTCCCTTTCCCAGTATGGTGGCAAAGGTTACAGCTTATTCAGCTATTTTCATCACAGGCTGGTATGGGAGGTGGGAAAGTGGAACACCTACAGTCTCTGTTGCTCCTTAGAGCTCCATAGGCAGTTTGGTCTCCTGCCTGGACCAAAATTTGTTTCCCCTTTCAAAGGGATCTCTGTAGATCATACAAGGGGGAAACGGGGGGAACCCGGGTCCACCCTCTACTCTGGGTTCCAACCCAGGGACCCTAATGATAGCAGCTGTTAGCAGCTTCCCTCCTCCACCGCTGCTGCTTTGATTCCCTGTGCTACTTCCCCGTACTCCCCTTTTCCAAGCTTCACCCTTACCTCAGGGTTCAGTAAAGCTTCCTCTCCTCCAGCTCCTTTCACCTGGGCTCCTCTCAAGAGAACTGGAAAGGAGAGCTTTTAAAGCAGTATCAGTGGGACCTTAATTGGTTCCAGCTGTCTCCATTAGCCTAACAGTCTTAACTGACTAAATTGGCCTCAGGTGTCTTGATTGGCCTGGAGTAGCCCTTGTTTGGCTATCCAGGGAACAGGGACCTGCTCATTCTGAGGCTGATATACCTGCCTTCCACCAATCTCTTATATCCTTCTGGTCCGAGTCTGTCACAGTAGATAACTTACACTCCAGACCAGAAAATTCCAATGCAGGGTGTTGAAAGGCCCATAGTGATCCTGGGAGACCCAATGTACCCCTTACTCCCAGGGCTCATGAAGCCTTACACTGGAAACCTAGACAGCAGCAAGGAGTGCTTCAACAATAGACTCGGGAGATGCAGAATGACCATATAATGTGCATTTGCCAGATTAAAAGCTCACCGGCGCAGCCTTTATGGCAGGTTAGACCTACCTAAGGATATTATTCCCATGGTCATAGCAGCTGCTGTGTGCTGCATAATGTTTGTGAGCTTAAGGGTGAAAAGTTTCCCTTGAGGTGGAGCATGGAGGAAGATTGCCTGGCTCCTAATTCTGAGCAGACACCAGGGCAACTAGAAGGGCAAAACTGGGGGCTATTTGAATCAGGTTTTGAGGAACCATTTTGATAACGAGCACCAGTAATATGTTTTTCTGTAAAGCATTCTGTCATGCTTTGTTTTCTTGCTGCCTTGCATTAAAATTTTGATGACTGCTTCCTGTAGTCTGCAAATCTTCCAATTGCCACTGTGTATTAATTTCAGCAGCAACCACTG
The DNA here is from genome assembly GCF_025201925.1 of Gopherus flavomarginatus. Classification (NCBI taxonomy): domain Eukaryota; kingdom Metazoa; phylum Chordata; order Testudines; family Testudinidae; genus Gopherus; species Gopherus flavomarginatus. Next base: position 161,948,368 of record NC_066620.1, read on the forward strand.
CATGTAGGAGACAAATAAAGGTTTATTATCTTTCAGAGAGTATGTTTTTATTAAATACTAATTAACAACACAGAACACGCTTGGTGTAAAGGGAGATAACAGTGAAAGGCAGCGTCTTGATGTGGGCTCTCATAGCTGTGTGCAACTCCAGCTATCATTTTGGAAGCTGTCAAAGGGGTGGAGTGAATGAGGTACTGAGGTGGCCCGGGAAAATGCAAGGAATTTGTGGAAGGAGTTTCGAGAGGGCATGACAAGCAGTTCTGTATCAGCTGCAGGGGCCGGGGGCTGGGGAGGGAGCATGCATGTGTTCTGCTTGAAGTGCAATTAGGGACTTCAACATCTATGTTTGCTCCTGTATCACTTTTATTATCTGTTCCTGGCCCATTGCAATTTGCTCCTAGGTCTCCTTCTTGTCCTGTCTATTTTATAATTTTCAGTAACAGTCTGACTCCACGCCTGTTATTCTTGTTTTTTGGCATCTGAGGACTGGAGCACTTCTCGAAACATGTCCGTCTTGCTCCTCCTCGTCACTTCCTTATCTGGTGAAGGTGCTCCACTGGTTTGTAGGAGGTTCTCCTGAAGGCCACATCTGACAAAGCAGAGGAAACAATCAACAGAAGCATAATTTTGAGTGCACTCAAAGCATCGAATCATTATAGTAAAATACATCTCTTTTAAAATAGGAGACAGTTTCTCATTGTCTTTTGCAAGCACACAGCTCAACGAACAACCCAAACATGGTGAGTTCAGGACAGGGCCGGAGGGTCACTCAAGATGGGTCAAAAGGTCTAGGTGGCTTTCTAAGGGGATCACTGCAAGCAACTAGAGACAAAATTGTAAATTCTGCCACCATTGTCCATGGGGTCATTGAAGTTCATATCTCACTCCTGAAGGTAAGCAAGGATGTAAGGATGGACTCCTGCATGTGTGTGGCATCAGACCAGCTCCCTATGCTGCATGTCTATGTGCTGCTTTGGTCCCTGCACAAGTGATTGCCTATTGCCGTGGAAACGTTTCCTACAATGGGGGAAGGAACAAAGCAGTTCTACCAAGGAACCTTTGGTAGAGAATTGGCAAGTACCTCCAGGAAAGCTTCCCAGCGATATCTCTGGAGGATTTCTGTGAAATCTCAGTGTCCATTAACACACTTTTCCACAGGGCCCTTACTGCGTAGCTGCATAGGGGAATGTGAAGCAGATGAAAACAAGGCTAGTCATGTACATTTCTATTCCCATTTCTAGCATATAACAAAGCAAAGGACAGCTCTACCTCATGTAACCAAGCAGCATCAACTCAAAAAGATCACTTACCAGAGCTTCCCTCTCCTGCATCGTGACTTCTGGGACTGGACTGAACACTCCTGGGTCAAGAAAAGTGTTGCCTGTCCCATCTCATCCTCCAGCTTGACTTCTTCATCCACCACTTTGTCCTCGGGATTGAGTCTGCTATCCCCAGTCCCAATGAAGCATCAACAGGGCTCTTGGAAGTGGAGGTGGGGTTGCCATCAAGGACGGTGTCCAGCTCCTTTTAGAAGCAGCAGGACTTTGGTGCAGCACCAGAGCCATGGTTTGCTCACTTGCTTTCTGGTATACTAGCCTCTGCTCCTTTAGATTCGCACGACACTGATGTATGTCCTGTTTGTAGCCCTTATCCAAGATGCCACAAGAAATCTGTCCATAGGAATCAAAGTTTCTACGGCTGGAGCAGAGCTGGGACTGCCCAGCCTCTTCTCCCCACAGATCCAACAACTCACATGTACTCCAAGCAGGGGAGTGTTTGCTGCATGGAGCCACCATGGTCAGCTGGGAAAATGTGATGTGAGGTCTCCATGCGGAGCAATCAGGAAATGGTCTTTTAAGGGGGAGGGCTCGCTGCCTGTGTACCTGGGTGCAGGGCAGTGAAGTTCAAACTGCTGACCACAGCAGTCAGAATGGGCATTGTGGGACATCTCCTGTAGGCCATTTTACAGTCACATAACCAAGCGCAGTGTCTACACTGACACTGTCGATATTACTTTGCTGCAAAAAGCGCAATGCATCTTGTCTAGGTGGTCTTATTTTGTTGGAAAAGCAGGAGAGTTATGTTGGCAGCAGGAGCATTGTAGTATGTATACCTCCTCTATTTTGTCGACAACAGCTGATTTTTGTCAACAAAACTCTGTACTGTAGACAATACCTTATACTATGGTTCTGAGCTCCAGAGGAAAGCTCATGAGGAAACAAACAATTCTGTATTAAGTGCAAGGTTTCGATGGTGTGTAATAAATGAAGCACAGGGTCACATAATGAGTGATGAAATAAAAAGAAATATTGAATAACCACTGCTTTGTCCTTCCTGTGCGCTGAAAGAGGCAGACATCTCATTAAAAATAATATGACGCACAATAATTAAAAAGTGCATCAAAAATCCATATGCAGGAAGAGGATGGAGTAAGGCTGCATGCACAACCTTGATTCTGTCATTTTGTAACTCTTGAGCATTTGATTTTGCAATCTTAACATTCTTTTAACATAGTTTTTGTTTGTTTGTCACTATGTAATACCATATATAGAGGATGCGCAACCTGACTGAGGCCTTCCATGCACTGGTTTTTTTAGCATTCAGGTAGCTATGCTGGTGTAGCTGCACTGGTGCAGACCCCAGATTTGCAACTGCTGATTTACACCAGTACACCATATCTATTACTACATGCAGCCACAATGATGCACCTACATTAGTGTAACTGTAACAGTGGCTAAAAATCTCAGTATTGATAAGGTCTGAGTTATTGTGGCTGTTAAAACCTTAATGTCTTCATTTTCAGATTTTTAATGTATTTAAATTAAGCTACCATGATAATGCATGATTATTAATTAATTAATTGTTATTATAATGGGTGGTGCAGGGCAAGAAAGAATTGTCATTCACTCTACAATAATATGAAGCGTATGAGAGAGGGCGCAGTCCAAACCTCTGTTGTTGCTGCTGTTTGGCTGGAGACAGTTGTCTGCATGGCTGTGATAGTAGGGGAAGAAGCACTTCTGTTTATACTGTATTGTCTGTATACTACTAACTGGAAAAGACATCAGCTTGATGTTATGTATGAAATACAAGTGGGGGCTAAGGGAAATCTATCTTCTCACTAAACTTCCCTGCTTAACAAAAAGAATACAGCTACAATTCATTTTTCTAGCAGTGGACATAATGTTACTGTCCTAGCCTAAAAGCAGCACCACAAAATAACTACATTTTAAAAGTTCAGATAACCACCAATGTCTGTCTTTCACATTATTGGATATAAAGGACAAATAAGTGTTAGTATTCTGGCTGTTTTGCAGACCTGAGACTCCACAGAAAAAGTTCCTACTTAGAGCATGTAAAAAAAAATGGACAAGCAAGGCCTTTTCCATATCTCACATATTTAACTGTACAATAGTAAGAGTTAGAACATTCCCACACTCATCACTGTGTACCAGGATCAGGCCTGTGAATAGTTCCACTGAAGTAAGTGGGACTGCTTTCCTGAAAAGAAATACTCCTTTGTGTCAAGGCTACAGCATCACATCTTTAGCAATCAGCATTATGTCATTCATGAAAGATTGTACACAAAGGACCCAATATGTAAGCTACTCAACACCTTGATTCCCATTAAATTCTCTGAAAAATGAGTGCCTCAGTGCCCTGTAGGACTGGGCCAAAATTAATTGTGAATGAACAAACTTCAGAAGGGCACACTAGTTTTGTTTGCTAAGAAATCTGACTTTGAGATAAATATCTTTAAAGTTCAGATGTTTATCCAAACTTTGGTCTAAAATTGGTCTGACAATCTCATGAGAACAAACTCTCTCTTGAGTTTTCCAATACTTTCCAGTTCAGGATGGCTCATAAATACTATGACATCAGCATCCGTCTTTGTATTTTACTACTTCTGCTGGTACAAGAGGAAGCCAAGAAATTCACAGGCACAAGAAAATGAGTAAAAAAACCCAGTTAACCCAACATTTTTTAATTTCGCAAATGGGTCTAGATTCATTTCAAGTTTTGAGCATGTCTTGGTTGCTTCTTATTTCTTCCTAACCGTTATCCATTCCTTGTATAGATATTATCAACTATGACATGCACTTATCAAAACTATAATAAAACCAGACCATTGGCCCTAGCTTTGAGCGGTATAATACTTAGCATAAAAATCACATGCTGACGTATGATATGTGCACTAGGATACCTTCCATTCCCACAACAGAACTGAAAGTTGAGATGAATTTTTATTATTTTTCCAGTTTAAGTTACACCAGATGCACTTTACACAAACTACAATTCTGCATCTGTGCTGCCAGTCATTAAAACATTTAAGATTGTTTAACTGTTAAATCTCATTCAAACGAAGACAAAACTCAAATTTCAAAGCTCAGTTTGAGGAGACTGCTTCATACTCAGCTGCTATCTTTAAGTCTTATTTTTATTGGTGCTCAGTAAGAACACATTGATGTCAGTTCACACACTTGCCAGTTGTTCACAAAATTTACTCACCCTCTGACCTTCTTTACCTGGTGGACCTGGAGGACCTTCTAGTCCTGGCAAACCCTGGAAACACAAACATTCAAGAATGTGACATTTCAAGATTATCTTGGCTTAATTTGACTCAGCCCGTAACAAACCATACTTGTAAACAAAGGAAACTTAAAATGTTCATTACTGATAGAGATCATCTTATGTTCAGGACTACATTATGTTCGTGTGTAAAAATAGTAACACTTTTTATTGATGATCGTAATACCAGAATAACCATATTGTGCCATATAAAAGCCAATGGATCAGAATAATTATCGGGTTTTGACACAGTATTGTTTTAAATATAGTTACAAAGGGTTTAACTACGATTTGTATCTGTACTACCACATATCTTGTAAAGTCAGCATGCCACATACAAATTAGGTGGCTTCATTAAACTAGGGGGTCGCACACTCTGTAGCTTGTGTAGGCTGAGCTTACTGCACAGCAGGGGCTCCTTGCATTCCTCCATTCCCCTCCCCCATGAATTACCTGGGTGCCACTTTCCTATCCCACTCTACTTCAGAGATGACCTGCATCTTCTCTCTGCCAAGAGTTCAGTGTGCCTCCCATTCCCCCCTTCTCCCACACTAGGATCCCCCATCTTTCCCCACACACCAACAGCTCTGATTGTATCCCCATTCCCACTTCCCTCATGCCCTTCATTTGCCCATTTCCCCTTCATACCAGGGTTCCCCAATCTCCTCTCCACCATGGTGTGACATTTTCTCAGGGTGCCCAGGACTCTGAGTCACGGCAGTAACCTACTTCCTCAAGTAGAGAAAGACTTGCTAGTGCTAAACTGGGCATCAGCTCTCCGATACCCTCAGTCTGTTAGCCATTCAAACAATCTCTTCAGGGCTCTGCCAGCCTTTACTTTGCCTTGCAGGATGACACTTGGTGTACCCCAGTCTACAAGCTCCTCTAAAGCATCCCCCTGTAATGTCCGGCCCCTGTCTCTAGGCAATCACAGAATTTCCAGGTCAGTAGTCCCCTGAGAGACAGTGTACACAAGGTTTGACAGGTACAATCCAGGATCAGGTCCTTTATTACATTACAGCACCGAAATATATTTATAGTGAAACAATCATAAGTTTATTATCAAAGGTTACATTTATGAGATAGTGAACAAGTGGAAACAGAAATGATTACATATAAAACAAAAGCATTACATGCTTCCTAGAGCCCAAACTTAACTTTAAGAGGCTAAAATCCTTGTCTGAAGTAGTTTTTCACCTAAAGCAAACTCCAAGCACCCACCAGGCTGGGATCCACCATTCATGGATGCAAAAAGCACTGTCCTTTTTGCTCCCCCAGTCGCAAATAAGGATGTATCCTTTTGCATTCCCTTTACATTCCCTCAAAGTCCTTGTTTTCTCCCACAGTCAGTAAACCCTCAATGTTTATTCTCTGGTGCTGGCTGACTTCATGTTGACTTCACATCTTTGTTCTTTATCAGCATTCAGTTCAAACTCAGAGGCCCATTGTGAAACATTAAATGCTTAATTTATATGCCAGTTAGCTAGATGGACAAACATTCCTGATCTGAGGAACAAAACCTCTCTCTGCAGGTGACTCATACTTGATACAGAGGCTCAGGATATATTGTCAATATATACACATAACTTTTTAAATATCATTAGTACATACTTTTCATTATTAGTACATAATGACCAGTGTGACACCAGCTTTTATCTGATATCTTACAAGACCTATTTATGGATAAGTACCATAAAAGCAGTGTTTTAGGTGAAGCATTTGTAAGGCTTATTAAGAGCTGCTGAAACAGAGTAATGAACCTTTTGCCAGCTGGCACCAATGGACCTCTGAGTCACACATGAGTTCTGACTGCCCCTCATTCCCAGGTTCCCATTATCTCCCATGTCACTGTCTGTGCATGCTTCAGCTTTTCCTATTCCTCTTTCTACCCCAGGCTAGGGTTCTGTGTGCCCTAGTCCTCCATATCAGAGCCACCAGGAACTATGTTGCCTGCCCATTCCCCCATACCAGTGTCCCTATTCTCCTCCAAAGCTAGGGACTATGAACACACTGCCATTGCAACCTTATTTGTCTGGGTGATAAATCATTCAGTGTATCAGTTAAACTCTACCAGGAGCATGGGCAGAGATTGTTATTCTGTAAGGTGTGTGATAGACCCAGGCTAGTTGGGTACAGCAGAATAGCAGAAGGAAGATATACTGGCCACTGGATTAATAGTTTTCTGTTCCCTGACTGACCAGAGCAGGGGCTGCTCCAGGCTAAAGAGAACACCTGACTCTGATTAACCAGCAAAGAGTCAAGTGAGGTCATTCAGTTAATGTGACCACCTCACTCTAATTAAGGCCCTGCTGATACTATAAAAAGGGCTCACCCTAGTCAGACAGGGGAGAGGAAGTGTGGCTGAAGGGCTGGCTAATGAAGACATCCTCAAACCATTGTTAAGGGAGCCCTAAGGTAAGGGTAAAGAAGGGAGAAGCAGGAGAGCGGTGGAGAAATAGCCCAGGGAAATGTAGCAACTCTGGCAGTGAAAGGTTGGCTGCCAACAGCTGCTACCATTAGGGTCCCTGGGCCGGATCCTGGAGTAGAGGGTGGGCCTGGGTTCCCCCCAACCCACCACTACAGGAACATCTCCTGGGAGGGGAAGTCAGGCCCCTATTAGGACAGGAGGCTGAACAGAGACTCTGGGAGCTCTCTCACCAACTTCCTTGCAGGCCTATGATGAAAAGGGCTTAGTAGACTAACCCTGGCCCTAGAGAGAGAAGGGCTATGTGGATGGTCACAGTGAGCCACTGAGGCTAGCATACACTGCCTAGAAGCGCAGGACCCATGGGAGCAAGGTCAGAGCTCTGCCACAGGTGTTAATGGGCACCATCAACCAGTTTCTCCAACAGACGAATGTGGAGTTGCTTGAAGCTGTGGCTGTGCTAAACCAATGGTAGAGACTCCATGTGCCCCACATTCTACCCTCTCCCAACCTCCTCTTTCAGTTTTCCAATTGCTCCCCACATCAATAAGATTCTGGCCAGTGATGCCTATAACATTCCCTGAAATATTGGAAGTCATTTCATGCAGTGTTCAAAAGTTATCACATTACATACAGACCAACACCTTTGAGTATAGGGTCTTGCAAGCTCACTCAATAAATAGCAATACACACCATATCTCTGAAATCAAGTTTAGGTACTTTGCCCTGATCTTATAACTGGCTGTGCCCTGGTCGACCCTTGAGCCCACATCCAGCCTCACTGTTGAGATCAAGGTGCAGGGTTCTGGCTGTGCATAACAAGTCACAGGATTGGAACCTTAGGTTTTTTATTTATTCAAAATCAATTCCCCTTTTGACTAGTTAAGACGTAAGTGTGGAATCATGTCATGTTTTTAGAAAACTATGTATATTTCCAGAAAATGAATTAAAACATTATGATCTGTAATTCAGCTGATAACATTGAAAAAAGTAATGAGGTTTAAATTGCTACCTCCCAAACCCTAAAAAGGTGGCATCACTTTATTAAAATGAATTGTATGAACTCAGTTTTAAATAAAAATTAATCTGTTCAAGAGCTTTCCCATTTATATAATTTCTCCACTCTGAATCACAACAGCTGGAAGAACTCCTCAGACCTTATTAATTCACTACATGATATTCTGTCACTTTAATTTAAAAAGTTAACATGTTATTGTTTCAGACACTTCAAAACTGCTGCAAACCACATTCAAGCTTCAAATGATTTCTAAATTTTCTGTAATTAATGGTTGATGATGCATAGTTGTTCACGAAGTCACAAATATAACAGTTAACTTGCTAGAAAATATTTGTGTATGTTAACGTAAAACATTTCCTGTGTGAACCAGAAATCATACAGCACTAACTGTAGTGAAGCTATGTAGTTTAAACACACACAGGCATTCTCTGTGAATGCCCCTCTACTTCAGAATTCACTCCTCCAGGTTGGTCTACAAATTTGCCCTGCATTGTTAACTTCCCAAATACAATGCACAGATAGCTCATCTTTTTGATGATACTGTTGCTGGGAATTCAAGAGGTGGAAAGATTTTAGTTTGTCATTTTCTCTCCCTCCTGAATAGTGGTTGCACACAGGGGAGCAAGATGTTGCCTTGCTTTGTAATTATTTGATTATGAAATGTATTGTAAATTGATGGCAAGGGTACATGGAACCTTGGAGAGGCATTTTTTTATGTTTGCTTGCAAAATATAAAAGATTCCTAAAACTAAAAATTAAGGTCCCGTATGCAATGACTTTTCTAATCACTTCAGAAACTGAGCGGTTCAAAAAGCAGCCATTATTATATGCCCTCAAGATAAAAGCACAGCTTAGAATATGACCTATTGTCTATCCTTTGGCAGAAACAATTAGTTAAAATAACAACACACCAAATATTTATTCATAAAGTAAAAAAAATTAACTTTATGAAGGATTTTATGAAAGACATTACCTTCAAAGACTGTTGTTAGCCTTACAGACAAGTACAGTGTTTGGTCTTCCTAAACCTTAACAATTTTTTGTCTGTGCAGCTAACTCTCCACTGCATCCCCAAACCAAAATACTGTATCGAGGTCAATAAGAAGGTAAGTTTCTTTAAAAATAAGAAACAACCATAACAAATATGACAGTGTACGAACCCCAGAAACTTATGTATTACATAAAAGGAAGCACTCAGCATTATGTACCTGTACAACCAAGTCTTAATGGAAAAAACTGTCATAACAGCCTAACTGTACAACACAGTGACAACTAGTTTTGTAGCCAACATTTTCTGTTCTAAATCTATTCTCATTCTTTTTCTTCTAATTTTAAAATATCACATAAGAATGGCCGTACTGGGTCAGATCAAAGGTCCATCTAGCCCAGTATCCTGTCTACCAACAGGGGCCAATGCCAGGTGCCCCAGAAGGAGTGAACCTAACAGGTAATGATCAAGTGATCTCTCTCCTGCCATCCATCTCCACCCTCTGACAAACAGAGTCTAGGGACACCAATCCTTACCCATCCTGGCTAATAGCCATTAATGGAATTAACCTCCATGAAAAGACGGTTACTCACCTTTGTAACTGTTGTTCTTCGAGATGTGTTGCTCACATCCATTCCAGTTAGGTGTGCGCGCCGCGCGTGCACGTTCGTCGGAAACTTTTTACCCTAGCAACTCCAGTGGGCCGGCAGGTCGCCCCCTAGAGTGGCGCCGCCATGGCACCCGATATATACCCCTGCCGGCCCACCCGCTTCTCAGTTCCTTCTTGCCGGCTACTCCGACAGTGGGGAAGGAGGGCGGGTGTGGAATGGATGTGAGCAACACATCTCGAAGAACAACAGTTACAAAGGTGAGTAACCGTCTTTTCTTCTTCGAGTGATTGCTCACATCCATTCCAGTTAGGTGAATCCCAAGCCATACCTAGGCGGTGGGGTCGGAGTGAGAAGTAGCGGCACGGAGCACTGCAGATCAGAAGGCCGCGTCCTCTCTGGACTGCTGGACCAGGGCGTAGTGGGAAGCAAAGGTGTGGACCGATGACCAGGTCGCTGCCCGACAGATTTCCTGGATGGGCACACGGGCAAGGAAAGCCAGCGACGACGCCTGCGCCCTGGTAGAGTGCGCAGTCACATGGCCCGTAGGAACGTGGGCCAGCTCATAGCAGGTCCTGATACAGGATGTTACCCACGAGGATAACATCTGCGAGGAAATGGGAAGCCCCTTAATGCGGTCCGCTACTGCCACGAAAAGCTGGGGGAATTTGCGGAACGGTTTGGTCCTCTCCACATAGAACGCGAGAGCCCTACGGACATCAAGCGAGTGGAGTTGTTGCTCCCTGCGTGAAGAATGAGGTTTCGGGAAAAAAACCGGGAGGAATATCTCTTGGTTGACGTGGAAGGCTGAGACCACCTTGGGGAGAAAGGCAGGGTGCGGCCTCAGCTGCACCTTATCTTTATGGAAGACTGTATACGGGGGATCTACTGTGAGAGCCCGGAGTTCCGACACCCGTCTAGCTGAGGTAATAGCTACTAAGAAGGCAGTCTTCCAAGAAAGATAGAGTAGGGAGTAAGTAGCTAACGGCTCGAAGGGAGGCCCCATGAGCCGAGACAACACCAGGTTAAGATCCCAGGTAGGGGCAGGGGGTCGGACGTTAGGATATAGACGTTCCAGCCCCTTAAGGAATCTAGTCACCGTCGGGTGAGAGAAAACGGAGCGGCCATCCCCACCCGGGTGGAAGGTGGAGATAGCCGCCAGGTGGACCTGCAGGGACGATATCGCCAGGCCCTGTTGTTTGAGGGACCAAATATAGTCCAAAATATTGGCCACCGAAATTTCCATCGGGAGGAGACCTTTCTCCACGCACCAACAGGAGAAATGCTTCCACTTGGCCGAGTATGTCGCTCTAGTGGAAGGCTTCCTGCTGCCTAAGAGTACCTCCCGTACCGGGGTGGAGCAGCGCAACTCAGAACTGGTCAGCCATGCAGGAGCCACGCTGCTAGGTGCAGCGACTGGAGGTCCGGGTGACAGAGAGTTCCGTGGTCCTGGGTGATCAGGTCCGGGTGAAGGGGCAGGGGAACTGGGTCGGCAATGGCCAGGTCCAGCAACATGGGGTACCAATGCTGCCTGGGCCACGCCGGGGCTACCATGATCACGCGGGCCCTGTCCCTGCGCACCTTCAGAAGGACCCTGTGGACCAGCGGGAACGGGGGGAATGCGTAGAACAAGTGGGTCGTCCACGGAATAAGGAAGGCGTCCGCTATAGACCCGGGTTCCCGGCCCTGAAAGGAGCAGAACGCCTGGCATTTCCTGTTCCCCCTGGACGCGAAGAGGTCCACGCGGGGACAACCCCACCTCTGGAAGATCGAGAGGGCGACGTCCGGGCGAAGGGACCACTCGTGCGAGAGGAAGGATCTGCTCAGGCGGTCCGCCAGCGTGTTCCATACTCCGGGGAGGAAGGAAGCCATGAGGTGAATGGAGTGGGCTATACAAAAGTCCCAGAGACGCATCGCCTCGTGACATAGGGGAGAGGATCTGGTGCCGCCCTGCTTGTTGATATAGTACATGGTCGTCGTGTTGTCGGTAAATACCGCGACACAACGACCCCGAAGCTGGTGACAGACCGTTTGACAAGCAAGGCGGACCGCTCTCAACTCCCGCATGTTGATGTGTAGCTTCACCTCCTGTGGGGACCACCGGCCCTGTGTTCTCAGGGTTCCCAGGTGGGCCCCCCAGCCGAGATCTGAGGCATCCATCGTTAGGGACACCGAGGGTTGGGGCGGGTGGAATGGGAGCCCCGCACACACTACGGACTGGTCTAGCCACCAGCTGAGAGACTCCAACACCCCCGGGGGGATTGTGATCAGCATGTCTAGTGGATGCCTTGCCGGCCGGTAATGTGCGATGAGCCATGACTGGAGGGGCCTCATGCGGAGCCGTGCGTACCCGGTCACGAATGTGCAGGCTGCCATATGGCCTAACAGGGTTAGACATGTCCGTATCGATGTCAAGGGGGCTGCCAGCAAGTGCTGAACGATCGCCGACAACGCCTGGAACCTTGGCAACGGCAGAAGGGCCCTGGCCACGGTGGAGTCCAGGACGGCCCCAATGAACTCCACCCTCTGCGAGGGGAGCAGGGTGGACTTGTCCACGTTGATCATGAGGCCCAAGGTAGCAAACAGGCCGGTGATCCTGCGGACGTGGCTGCAGACCTGCAGCTCCGACGTGCCCCGAATTAACCAATCGTCGAGGTAAGGGAACACGTGAATGCGACTGCGCCGAAGATGTGCCACAACGACGGCCATGCATTTTGTGAATACCCTCGGAGCCGTAGAAAGGCCAAATGGGAGGACTGCAAATTGGTAGTGAAGGCGGCCCACCATGAATCGAAGGAAACGTCTGTGGTGTGGCCATATGGCAATATGAAAATAAGCGTCCTGCATGTCGAGGGCGGCATACCAGTCTCCAGGATCCAGGGATGGGATAATGGTCCCCAGGGATACCATGCGGAACTTCAACTTCACTAGGTATTTGTTGAGCTCTCGCAGGTCGAGGATAGGCCTGAGGCCTCCCTTGGCCTTGGGGATCAGAAAGTAGTGGGAATAAAACCCCTTGCCTTTCTCGTTTTCCGGAACCGCCTCTATAGCTCCTTTGCTGAGGAGCGTCTGTACCTCCTGGCGAAGGAATTGCTCGTGAGAGGGGTCCCTGAAGAGGGACGAGGAAGGGGGGCGGGAGGGAGGAAATGATACAAACTGCAGACGGTATCCCGTCTGCACCGTGCGTATGACCCAGCGGTCGGATGTTATCCAGGACCACGCCTGGAGAAAAAACGAAAGGCGGTTGGAAAACGGGGGGGAAGGATCCATGTAGGATACTGGTATCACGCCCTCTAGCGCACCTTCAAAATGAAGGTTTGGGTCCAGGTGGGGCTTTAGAGGAGCTTTGGTTTTGCCCCCCTTGATTGCCCGACGGCCTGCGCCTGCCATTTCTGCCGCGGCGCCTATTAAGGTCCTGCCGCTGGCGGAACTGGGGGTATGGCCGACGCTGCTGCTGCTGCTGCGGCCGGAAGGGTCTGCGTTGTGTCCCAGGCGTGTGCATCCCAAGGGAGCGCATAATGACCCGATTGTCCTTAAGACTTTTCAGTCTGGGGTCTGTCTTCTCCGAGAACAGGCCCTGGCCTTTGAACGGGAGGTCCTGGATGGTGTATTGGAGCTCCGGTGGAAGGCCAGAAACCTGAAGCCAGGAGATGCGGCGCATTGTCACCCCCGAGGCGAGGGTACGGGCAGCCGAGTCTGCAGTGTCCAAGGAGGCCTGCAACGAGGTTCGTGCAACCTTCTTGCCCTCGTCATAAATCGCCGCAAATTCTTGACGTGCCTCTTGTGGCAGCAGCTCTTTGAACTTGTCCGCTGCCACCCAAGAGTTAAATGCGTAGCGGCTAAGAAGGGCTTGTTGATTGGAAACCCTGAGCTGAAGGGCCCCAGCCGAATAAACCTTGCGGCCGAGGAGGTCCATACGCCTGGCCTCCTTGGATTTGGGGGCTGGGACTTCCTGTCCGTGACGCTCCCTCTCGTTCACCGACTGTACCACCAGGGAACATGGTGTCGGGTGAATATGGAGGTACTCATAGCCCTTGGAGGGGGCCATGTACTTCCTTTCGACGCCCCTTGCAGTAGGGGGGATGGAGGCCGGTGATTGCCAGATTGTATTGGCGTTGGCCTGGATCGTCCTAATGAAGGGTAGGGCGACCCTGGTGGGAGCATCGGAGGAGAGGATGCTGACGACGGGGTCCTCGATCTCAGAGACCTCCTCAGCTTGGAGGCTCAGATTCTGTGCTACGCGCCTGAGGAGGTCCTGATGTGCCCTGAGATCTAGCGGAGGAGGGCTATTAGAGGAAGTGCCAGCCACCGCCTCATCAGGAGAAGAAGATGAGGAGACCCCTGGCAAGAAAGTGTCCAGCGGGGGGTCCGCCTCAGCCCTCGCCTCTGGCTCAGGAGGGAGACCAGGGTCCTGTTGCTTCGAACCGTTCTCCCCGTCTGGGGAGGGAGGGGGGCGAGACAACGACGCCTCCGGCGCCCTGTGCTCTGCCGTTGCAGGCCTAAGAGGAAGCTGTTGGGGGCCCTGGGCTTGATGGTACGCCCAGGGTGTCCAGAACCCCCACTGCTGCGGACCCTGGTCCTGTTGCGGAGGGTCTTGGAAAAGAGCCGCTTGTCTGTCAGTGCCCAGGGCGTATACGCTGTCCGCCTGCGATGACACCGATGGCTGTCTGGAAGGCCATGGAGGGGCCGACCGCGGCTGGTAAGAGTCTCCGCGTTCCGGCACCGAAGATGTTCTCGGTGCCGGGGACCGGTACCGGGAGTCATACCGGTGCCGGGATCGGGACCGGGTTCTGTCTTGGACTCGGTGCCAGGATCGGGACCGGTACCGGCCGCTGCCTCAGTGCCGGGATCGGGATCGGGACCTGCCACCGACGCGGTGTCGGGAGGTCGACCGGGACCGGGATCTGCCACCAGCTCGGTGCCGGGAGGTATACCGGTGCGCTGATCGACGGCGGGACTGGCTCCTAGAGTCCCGGTGCCGGTATCGGCGGCTGGAACCAGACCGTGACCGTCTGGAGGCCGATCGGTGCCGCGAGTACGACTGGTACCGCCGAGGGGAGCGGTGCCGGGACTGCGAGCGGCGTCGGGATCTCGAGCGACCATGGCATCGGGACCTCGACCGCGAGCGTGAGTCCCGAGACAGCGCCGTCATCATGGGTTTGCCCCTGGATGCCACCCGCACCGGAGGGACCGGGGGTGGAGGCTGAGTTGACTCAGTCAGGGCAATGAGGTCCCGTGCCGAGGCGAAGGTCTCTGGAGTCGATGGGACCAATAGCTCAACCCCAGATCTTATGGGGGAGCTCGGCGGGACCGGACTCGATGGACCCACCGGGCCCGGAGTCGACGGTGCCGGTAGCGCCGCGGCAGATGTCGATGCCGGGCGCTCCACTCGAGTCTGCCTGGATGGAGTTGCAGACTTCGAGGGTCTTGCTTCTGCACCCGGTGCCGGGGAAGGTCGGTGCCGGGGAGTCTTTCCGGTGCCGGCGCGATCCGGTGCCAGTGTCGAGATGATGGCCTGCGAAGCTGCCGGGTCGAGTGCCGCTTCCATGAGGAGAGTCCTAAGTCTCTGGTCTCTCTCCTTCTTTGTTCTAGGCTTAAAAGCCTTGCAAATGCGGCACTTGTCCGACCTGTGCGATTCCCCCAGGCACTTTAGACATGCGTCGTGAGGGTCGCTGGTCGGCATCGGCTTCTTACAGGCCGCACATTGCTTAAAGCCCGGTGAACCAGGCATGAGCCCGGTGCCGGGTGCCGGAAAGGGCTACGGCCCAAACCGGCTAACGACTATCTACAATATTATTTACACTATTAACTATACAACTAACTACACTTAACTACTAACTATTAACCGTAGAACAAGGAGAGCTAGGGACGTGGAGGACAGCTATGCCGCGCTCCACAGTTCCAACGACCGACACGGCGGTAAGAAGGAACTGAGAAGCGGGTGGGCCGGCAGGGGTATATATCGGGTGCCATGGCGGCGCCACTCTAGGGGGCGACCTGCCGGCCCACTGGAGTTGCTAGGGTAAAAAGTTTCCAAAGAACGTGCACGCACGGCGCGCACACTTAACTGGAATGGATGTGAGCAATCACTCGAAGAAGAATTTATCCAGTTCTCTTTTAAACACTGTTATAGTCCTAGCCTTCACAACATCTTCTGGCAAGGAGTTCCACAAGTTGACTGTGCACTGTGTGAAGAAGAACTTCCTTGTATTTGTTTTAAACCTGCTGCCTATTAATTTCATTTGGTGACCCCAAGTTCTTGTATTATGGGAATAAGTAAATAACTTTTCCTTATCTACTTCTCCACATCACTCATGATTTTATATACCTCTATCATATCCACCTTATTTCCTTTTTTTCTAAGCTGAAAAGTCCTAGCTTCTTTAATCTCTCCTTATATGGGACCTGTTCCAAACCCCACAATTATGGACAAAGAAACAGCTAAGGAGGTTTAAATTCAAGGAAAAGGAGAAGTGCTCAGTGTAATTGGAAACTGAAACGGAAGAACTGCTCTGTTCAAGGGGCCGTTCCCTGGCACTGAAATTTAGTTTTATTAGGGCCTTCTGGTTTACAGATGAAAAATGTTCCAATGTACCCAACATCCTAGTTTTAGAAATGTAATAAAATAGCAGCTACTGATCTTTACTCAATGAGGTACTAGACAAAAATAACTATATACCTTCAGTCACCTTCCAGAGTAACTTTCAAAATGAATGAAAGGGACAATTGTCCAACAGAGTCTTCTTCACAACAAAGGAAGTAGAGAAGCACCAATTGCTTAAGTTGTTTAAAATTAGACTGGAAACACTGAAAAATCTACTATAGTGGATAATGCTTTAATGGGGTAAACTTATACATAAGGACACAAGAGCAAAGTATCCCACTGTATAGGAAAGATAGGAAATACAGCAAGAGACCACCCTGGCTTAACCAGGAGTTCTTCAATGATCTGAAACTTAAAAGAGAGTCCTACAAAGTGGAAAATAGGCCAAATTACAAAGGATGAATATAAACAAATAACACAAGTATGAAGGGACAGTTCTGGTCAATATTTTCATCAACGATTTAGACAATGGGATAGAGAGTATACTCATAAAGTTTGCTGATGCCAAGCTGGGAGAGGTTGCAAGTGCTTTGGAGGATAGAACTGGAATTCAAAACCATCAGGACAAACTGGAGAAATGATTTGAAGTAAATAGGATGAAATTAAGTAAGAACAAATGCAAAGTACTCCACTTAGGAAGCACCAATCCGTTGCACACATGCAAAACGGGAAATGACTGACTAGGAAGGAGTACTGCAGAAAGGGACCTACAGGTTACAGTGGATCACAAGCTAAATATGAGTCAACAGTGTAACACTGTTGCAAAAAAAAAAAAAAAAGCAATCATCATTTGGGATGTATTAGGAGTGTTGAAAATAAAACATGAGAAGTAATTCTTTCGTTCTACTCCGCACTGATTAGGCCTCAATTGGAGTATTGTGTCCAGTTCTGGGAGCCACGTTTCAGGAAAGAAGTGGACAAATTGCAGAAAGTCCAGAAAAGAGCAACAAAAATAATTAAAGGTCTAGAAAACATGATCTATGAGGGAAGATTGAAAAAATTAAAGTTCATTTAGTTTGGAGAAGAGAAGACTGAGCAGGACATGATAACATTCTTCAAGTACATAAAAGGTTGTTACAAGGAAGAGGGAGAACAAGTGTTCTCCTTAACCTCTGAGGATTAAATTGCAGCAAGGGCAGCTTAGGTTGGACATTAGTAAAAACTTCCTAACTGTCAGGGTGGTTAAGCACTGAAATAAATTACCTTGGGAAGTTGTGGAATCTCCATCATTTAAGAGCAGGTTAGACAAATACCTGTTAGGAATGGTCTAGATAATGCTTGGTCCTGCCATGAGTGCAGGGGACTGGACAAGATGACCGCACAATGTCCCTTCCAGTCCTATGATTCTATGTCTTTTCTATCTCTAACATCTATGATTCTAATACAGAAATAAAAGGGATGGATTTTGGAGTAAAGGACATAACAGTAGAGCAGGGGTTCCCAAACTTGGTTCACAGCTTGCTCAGGGTAAGCCCCTGGCAGGCCGTGAGACACTTTGTTTGCCTCAGTATCTGCAGCTATGGCCACTCACAGTTCCCAGTGGCCACAGTTCACCATTCCCTGCCAATGGGAGCTGTGGTGAGCTGGCCCACATCGCTTCCCAAGGCCGGGAATGGTGAATCGCGGCCAATGGGAGCTGCAAGTGGCCATACCTGAGGACGCTCTGATAAACAAAGTGTCTTGCTGGGGGCTTACCCTGAACAAGCCGTGAACCAAGTTTGGGAACCTATGCAATAGAGGAAATCCAGAAAAAGAACTCCCCATATGTTTGAGAGAGATGTTGAGCATCCACCTCCATCTCACCTCATGAAATGCTCTCTTGATAAGCTCTGTCAGTTTGGGATGGGAAAAACTGTGTCTGGGAAAAGGTGGTCTGTTTTACCCATGTCACCACTTCCTAGCAAACATGTTTAGCAATGCCCACAGGAACTAACGTGACGTATCAACCTTAATTCTCATGTGGTCCTGTTCTGCACTGCCATATCTTCTTGGGGATGACAATGAGGTGTGGGAAGATGTAAGTGTTAGTACTCTAGGTGGGGTCATGCTGGCAGGAGAAATAGAGGGCAGTCTTCCACAGATGGCTTGCGATCCATGGGAATTTTCTGAAAATCTTGAGATACAAGGCTGGAAAGTCATGCCTTGTACCCACTTTGTGGACAAGTGAACTCCACTCCAACCCAACTGGATGATCTCTTTGAAACTCTGTGAGTTTTCTGAATTTCTTTTGCCCTCTTGCAGGTTTTTCCATGGGAGGACAGGATATGACCCAAAGACTAAAGCTATATATGTTTACATACATTTATTTTAGGGTTTCATATGTACAAAGTCCAATATGCAACATGTAAAAATTGGCCAAACAAGTTACTGCTCTGAGACATTACAATATAATGGCACAACCAAATCAAATACAAAACAAGTGGTATATGCAGTCTTTATAGCCAATACCTTTCATGGAACTGACAGGCTTCTAGGAGGCTTTTTAAAAGAGGAGGCAGAGTGTGCTTGGTGAAAGTTAAATAAAAGGAGGACACTAAGGTGTGTCATGAAAAAAAAACAGTCAAGAGTTTCAGGAGTGGGCAAAGGAGGCATCAAACAGGAAACTTGTGAAGAACATAGAGGATGAATAGAGGCATAAAAAGAGATTAAATAAAATACATAGGCAGATGCTGAGTTGTGCAAAGCCTTAAAAATGAAGTTGAGTCACCTAAACTTGAAGCAGAGAAGAATGGAAATTTATGAAGGAATTTGCAACAGACTAATCCATGACTAGAAATGTGGGCAAGGGAAATGATGGGTTAGATATGAAGCAACGAGTTGGTTACAGTAAATAAAGTGACAAATGATAGAGGTGTGGACTATGCTGTTAGCAGTGGGAATGGAAAGGGAATGTTGGATTTTAAAAATGGTATAGAAGTAGCGGTGAATCTTTTAAATTAATCTGAAAACTCACACATTTGTATGCAGTGTTATTGCAGCCATGTCACTACCAGGATATTAGAGAGACAAAGTGTAATAATATTTTTTATTCGACTAACTTTTGTTGGTGAGAGAGACAAGCTTTGGAGCTTGTCACCTGAAGAACTCTGCATAAGCTTGTCTCTCTCACCAACAAAAGTGAGTCCAATAAAAGATATTAGCTCACCCACCTTGACTCTCTAACTCACATATTGTAAATCTCACACAGAGCAGAAAATCTATAATTTTAATATTTTTAACTGGGTGGTTATTATACACTACAATTCTCATAACTAAGTTTCATGGGCTAACATGGAAGAATCTGTATGAGTTTTGTTAAATACACCTCTATCTTGATATAACACTGTCCTCAGGAGCCAAAAAATCTTACTGCGTTATAGGTGAAACCGCGTTATATCGAACTTGCTTTGATCCACCGGAGTGCGCAGCCCTGTCCCCCTGGAGCACTGCTTTACTGCGTTATATCCGAATTTGTGCTATATTGGATTGCATTATATCAAGGTAGAAGTGTATCTTGAATGAATCATCAAAATGCGTCTGGGTTTCTTGCGTTATAGTTACTGATGATACATAGTAATTGTTAAAATTTTCAGCTGATCATACCCTAAATCAACATTTTTGATAAGTAATTGGAGATAAGAGTTATTAAACCTTAGATGAGAGAAAAGAAATGTTTGCAATGATGGAAGTAAGTGACTAACAGTGCAATCTAGTTAAACAGTTTGTAGTTTCAGCAGATATTAAATGAAGTGTGTTAGATTTCATACAACTCCCCCATTATAAGCTGCTCACCACAGGATAAAGAGTAAAATCTGATGTGACCATGAAGATACAAAAAACATTTTTATTGATTTAACAGGTCTTTAAAATGTTTACAGAAACAGCAGATCTCTGCTTACTAGATTTAATGGTACAAATTAATTACATTAGAACATGTTTTGAACAAAAGCAAAGTACTAATCATAACCTCAGTTAGTTATGAAAAGCAGCTGTAGTGGACGAGTGAAGTTACTTGAAGACATTATTCATATTCCTTACTTCCTGAGGCAACTTACAGCCCATGCCAAAAACACAGTACAACAAATATATTATACAAGTGTATTTTAAGTATATAAAAGTTAGTACAGAGTGTGTCTGATGGGTTTTGAAACATAAGATTGGACAGGATCTCTATAAACTGTTTGTTCTGCTGAAATGGATTCCATGCATGACAACCTACCATTATTAGCACAAATAATAAATGCATCAGCCTCACTGAAGTATGGCACTGCTTCTTCATGAGAACTTCACAGATTAATTCAATAAAAAAAATGTACAAAACTCATTATAGATTTTATTTTTCTTCTCATTATGAAACAGTGAGATTCTTAGGTGAATCCAATTCTAATAAGATGTCATTTCTGCAAGACAGCAGGTAAGCTATATGTGGAGTTTAGGGAGACAAGTCACAAGTACACAAAAATCTAAATCAGGCATGCGGAACCATCTCTCATGGCGATGTGTGAACAGATCACTTCCCCATGTTTGGAATGAGTGAGTTTTTTTATAATATTTAACTAAATAATAATAAACCTTTCTAGGACTCAACTGTCATAGGCATTACTTAGTTGTTCAGTTTGGCAATACTAAATTTCTAAACAAAAATGTATGTTGACTCAGTAAATGGGATTATTCAAATACCATAGAACCAGATCTGCTCTCACTTACATGATAGGGAGTAACAGAGCAGAACTTGGCCCTTTCTCTGTATTTTCCTTTACAGGTGGATCAGTGATGTTTACTACCATGTGCTGATGTTGAACTGCATGTGCAGTTTTCATTGGTCTGAATGGAAGTCTTGACTTGGATAGAAGGCAGTATATATGGCCCTGCCTCTTGCAAGGATCGATGGTAGAATGGCATTAATTAGCACAAGTAGTACCAGTAATTTACTAGCATGATTAAAAGGTGACTATTAATGTCAACTATAATTTTGAAGCAAAAAAAGGCTGCTGCATACTGGAGGGAGCAAAGAGCCTTCCCTGGACTTGCATGGAATGCTAAGCATCACAGTCACTGCGCTCAGACAACCACAGGGGTTTGCCACTGTATAATTTGGCTAACTTGGGGAAGGAAGGGACAGGCAGTAAGCAGAGTCTTGATTTGACTCCACTACTTCTCAGCTAAATCTGCTGGCTTGAGGCCCTAGACGAAGCATGCCATACTCCTCCTTTAAAGGGGTGTTGCGAACTGCGGCGCAACCTACAAGCCCTCAACATGCACTGCATCTTAGAGCCAGGGTGCTTCTGCTTTGCCTTGCCTCTAATGCGGGGCTGTGGCTAAATGCCATGAATGACCCACTGTGAACAATATATTGTTTTATAGTGGAACCCCTATTTTATGAACTAATTGGGGATTGAGCAAAAATTGAAACACTCACAATCTCAACATCTTGAGAACATCTCAAAATTACAGAAGGTACAGAATGTATTAATCATTCAAATTATAGTGTATGTTACAAATGTACATGGTGTGCCTGATTTTTCTTTGTGATAACTGCATCTCTTCTTTCCCACCAAAACTGTCTTTTTCAAAACTATTACAGTCACTTGAAAGGTGGCTGACAGATTTAAGTTACATTGGATGGCAGAAAGATAAGATCAATGCTCATAAAATCAGGGTTCTACTACAGGTCACATTTACTTTCTTCACTATAGCACCACAAATTTAATGAGGAAATTCGATCAAAATTTCTTTAAAATATCCATGTGGGATTAATTTAATCTAAATGGGACCTGACCCTGCATTCAAAACTCACTGAAGTATATTGAAGTTCCATATGCAGAGCAGCTGCAGGATCAGGTCCCATACTGCTCCTACTGAAATCAATAGGTGTTTTGCAGACTCCAGTTCTATCACTAGTCACTCTGTCACCACTCCACTGACTTCAGTAAATCTCAAAGCAGAATTTAGCCCGAACTGTATATATCAGATTATATCAAAATATGGCCTATATTTTTAAAATATATCACGGAAGCAGACAAAAATATAATCTCATTTTCCTACGAGTGTGGTAATTTCTACATCTTTTTCAGATAGTGGAACTTTAAATCTATTTTAATTTACTTTCAACAGAGACCACCATTTCAATAAGAAATGGACAGAACTATTTCATAAAAGTCCATAGTTTATGAACCCAGCACTTTTACTAGACAAGGGTTTATTTTCTAAGTGAAAAAAATGCATAATTTAAACTCCTGAAAGAGAGTCACTTCAAATGTCTCTTTACATTGAAGTGCACTAGTAATAGAAAGGAACAGGGAAGTATTCTGATATCATTCTTCTGATGAAAGACACACAAATCATTTACATGTCAACTGAGTGGACTGCAGGTTTTTACAAAACATAAATCTTCTCTGAGACCAAAACATAAATCTTCCCTCAGGCCCTAAGCACCAGCTCTCTTGTATTACTGCGCAGAGGAGATAAAAATAAAAATAGCTTGAAATTACAGATATAACATCTGCTTCTCTGGACAAGTTTATTTTGACAGAATCTTCTCTAACATTTAAACAACATTTAAAAACCAGGAGCATTTCCAAATTCTGCTCTGAGAGTTAAAGATAATTCCATGACTACATCTAGCCCAAAAGAAATGGATAGGTTAATATTTTCATGAACACTAATAAACCTCCATTTAAATGGCAGAAATGGTTAAAATCCAGGTTCCTGTTACTGGAGACATATTTTTAAATAATGAAAATATAAAATCACTTCCAAGTTATATATTCATTTATTAATTAGTCTGTTCTCACCTGCAGCTTTTAATTTTAAGAGGCGGAATAATACTGGATGAAACATTTATGAAGAGGATTTCCCTTGTAGGGCCTGAATCTGCACATCCTTTTTCATACTAGTAGCCCTATTTTTGGATGTATGGAAGGACCAGTTGCATAGAAAATGTCTGCAGAATCATCCCACTGGCTATGAAGAGCATTACTTGAAATGGCTAACATTAAACACTCAAGGATATAGTATATTACATCTTCAGTTAATTAACTATTCAATAATTAAGGTTTTAAATACAATGGGTATATTGAAACTGTGTGTAATAAAATAATTTACAGTTTTTATTCCTATGTGACTATTACATAACCTGCTACATCAAAGCTGAATAGTCTGTTGTTGGTGTGGCATGTTTACTGAATCTGAAAGTGACCACAGAACTTGCCCAGGCCTGAATTTGCAATTTCCTCATGCTGACTGCTCTGCACAGTATCTGTGTATGAATTTCCCTTGAGCTTGATTTAACTAAGCCTTCAAAGCCCAAAGAGTCAGCATTCCAAATATCTGTTTAGCAAGCAAGTCTTAGGTACGTATGCTTGTGACTGACTTAACCTTTGGCTTCTGTGTAAACACTTGGTGCCATCTGGATGAGTATTTTATAACTCCCAAAAGGGATAGGTCCACAAGAACGTACAGACGGACACTCATTTTCCTGGGGAACTAAAAGCAGCAGATCAAGTGTCAAGAGGAATAGTTTTCATATACTTTACAAGAGAGATCACTGCATTACCTTCCTTCACCTGTCACTCTTCTGACATGACATGCCCAGGCTTAAGCTGTGGATGTCAGAGAGGAAGAGAGGAGCTTAGCCAACTGACATTTCAGAGACCAGTCTCTCCCTTCCTAAGCCTAAATTCTGTATTTTGATAAAACTGTGCAGTATAACACGTGACCCTTGCTTTTTATTCCCTGGAGGGTCTCTAGAGATTTATTAATTTTTAGGACTTGGAAACAAAACATATTCATGTATAAGCCAGCTTCAGTAAATTACGTAATGTTAAGGGTGTAAAAATATAACTACAGTAAGAAGATTCAAAGTTCATTCCTAACTTACACTATTATAAATTTTAAAAAGTGTTTTACAAGGAATAATACAAACTACACACAGTGGCAGAAATGAAGTACAACTGTGAGCCCTAACTTTGGATTCCCTGCATCAAATCATTACCATAATCAAGGACTCAATGTAAAGGATATTCCACGAGCAGATGTATGAATGACTGACTTCAGGAAAACTTAACATCTTGAATTGAAGCTCTTTTAAAAAAATGCTTTAAAATGTAGTGATCAGAGCCATTAGAGCTTATTGTGTAATATTGTGTATGATTCAAATGAATATACTTAAATTCTGCAAAAGCTCTTAGAAACCCTCCCTGAACAAAACTCCTTTTGACTACTCACTTCAACAGAAGTTACATGCATAGATGCTTTCAAATTTATCTTTGTGTCTCCTTCTAAGCTTCGGTTGTATTATATTTCTAATTCAGTTTCTTTTTTACTAAAAATTTTAAGCATGGTGAAATTACATTAAAAATAGCAAAATATATAACATGTTGTGGAACTTTATACTCACATATTATCTTTGCAACACTCAAACAAACACACTGCTTTAGGGCCTGACCCAAACCCCTAGACTTCAGTGGGCTACAATCAGACCTTTATTTAACAGTATGACACACGCATTCCCTCTTGAATTCTTTGCTTCTTCTCTATGCCTAAAGTTTTGGTGGTGGTGATGGTGGTGGTTTTTGGAGGGCAGTGAAGAAATTTTATGAAAGGTTTCCAGACTTGTATTATTAACTGCATAGATTCTCCAAACCATTATGATCTCTCAGAGCAATGCATATTTTGACTCATGTCAATATCCAATATAACTGACTAAACATTTTGAGGAGCTTTAGAAGAAGTATTTCCATTGTCAAAATATTTTGGTATGTGTTTCATCTATCTTTTAAGACTTATTGCGCACACAAACTAAATTCTGATCATGCATTATTTACAAGACATGCTATATTGGCTCTTATGGTTATCTCTGTCATGTATGCATAGTTAAACACTTGTTGAAAAAAATGTGGATTTTCCCTGAAAATACAGAGGGCTCCACTATCCCCTGCATCCTAAATTCTGCTTACTGTTGGGGGGTGGGGAGGGAAGGTGGAGAGTCAGGGAGCTACTTACAGCTCCCTGTTTCTATCATGGCATATCCCTGGCATGAATTAGAGCAATACTGGGTTTGCTCTAGCTCATGCTAGGGCTGGGGCAGCACAGAATATGGGAGCCTAGGGCCTGCTTTAAGTTATACCACTGGTGCCTGGTCTCCAGGAAATCTCACACGGCGGAGGATGTGCATAGTAAAACAGAGCTCTGCCACACCACTGTCACTCCCACTCCCTGAGCACTTCCTCTACACTGGGGTGGAGAGTGGCTGACATAGGAAATGATCTGCCAGCTTTACACCTGCAAGGAGTTCTATGTTGAAAGTTAAAGCCAGAATCCAGCCCCTTTGGATCTTGGATCACATGAATAGCACAAAAAAGGCTAGTGCCAAATCTGGTCCAGAATCTCTGTTTGCCTCACAAAATTTCAGATTAAAATTGAAGTTTATTTTAGTTATGCCCCCAAATCATGCAAGAACAATTTATTTTATATTTCCATTTCACCAAAATAACCAAACAAAACATTTTCTTAGTAGGAAAAATCAGAAATGGCTCCAAGTAATGCCAAGCTTCGGCCCAAAATACTATTTTGTGATGAGTTCTAACCCCTTGAATTTAACAAGATTTGTAACTGAAACACTGACACCTCAGTCTTTGCTACAGCAATCTGAATAGTATTGCTATCAGGCCCAATTCAGTATTATTTGAACCTCGGGCGTTTTCTGACCTACTATTTATTTATGGCAGAATGAGCCATCTTTCATCTGAGGTTATGTATTATAAAGTCATGGCTACATAAAAATCATGCAAAATGAAGCATAAGATTTAGAGACTGGATTGGATTTTCCTCTAAACACTGTCCCTGACCTCATTTGTCTTTTTTTAGAATTTGCCACCCAAAACCCATGGCACTTTGCAATGGTACAATAGACTATCTATTCAAGCAGTGTTGTAATCTGTCTTCAAGTTGCTATGGTGATCCAGCCTCACCCTTGCCTCATCTTTCAGTTTACTACTGTACATGGAAATTCTTCAGAAGGTATTATCACTTCTCTGAGTGCTTCATCAGTTTCTGCAGAATTAAAGCTGTTTTATTATGCCTGAATCATTTGGACTGGAACACTTTACATAGTACCTTCCATCAAAGAACAAATCTCAAAGCATTAGACGTTTGTTTTATAAATGTGAATGATTTAAGATACAATAAGGTTAAGCCCAAGAAGTTCAAAAGTGGATTCTGATTTTGAATGTCCAACCTAATTTTCAGAGAAGTTGAGCACTCACAATTCCAGCTGAAGTAAATGGGAGCTGGGGGTGATCAGCACATCTAAAATTTAGGTTCAAGATACCTCTAATTGCTTGATTAGATTGATGGTCTCTTTTTAGCGTGAGAGAGGCACAAAAGGACCGTACCTGGGCCATGGAGCACACGGAATATAGATCTTCTTAACTCTCCTTCCTGTGACTTAAGCTCAAAATCATTTTCTCTACTTCTGATCTAATGGTCCCTTCAGGCCTTAAAATCTAGGAATCTGTATGAAGTGTAAACTACTCCCATTCATCTGTGAGACCATTAACTCTGAACTCTAAGGCTCTTCAAGTTAGAATATCAAATTTGTCAACTATTTCACTGTAAATCATTTTCAGAAAAAAACATTCATCCTCTCTGTGACAGTGATCAGAGTCTGGGTGTGTGAACAGGGTATTAGTATAGAAGTACCACATTTTTCCTCCTAACTGAAGCCTATATATAAAATATTTTTTATGCTGGACAAAGTGCAAAGGTCCTCACTTCTTTGTTCTCGCCTTCCAGGCTTCTTCCTTCAAACATTCTATTTCAATATGGATGCATAGGCCCCAATTTCTGACATTCTTTCCCACGTATCCTGCCTTAAAAATGCCAGAACAATATGAAAAAAGTTCAGCGGTGCTTAGTCAGCTTGGGTGATATTTATATCAAGTTATTAACTCCATTTTGTATGATGTGTTGAACGGATGTCTAAACTTGCTTGAGAACAGCTTACCATATTGCACTCCAGATTAAAAGACTGTTACCAAGAATCATCAAGATTGCAATCTGGGGCTATCAACTGAAAGACTTTTAGCTACTGGCCCACCCTCATGGACAATGGCGGCTGGCAAGTGGTGCATGAAAAATGGAAAAGGGGTTGGAGAATCCCAGTGGAGCAGATGACAAAGAGACAGACTCTATTTAAGAGCAAGGAGCAGCTCATCACCACAGGTAAGAAGGGAATGCAGGAGAGAACGGGCAAAGGGGAATCTGCCCAGCCTGAAATGTTGACAAACCTCACTCACAGAAAGGGTGAGCTCAGTCTAGGGGAGGGTGCCTCTCAGGACTAGTCTGAGCCCTAAAGACTAGTGACTAGACTCTGTCAAGATCCAATTGGCTTAGAAGCACATGGGACCCAGTGAATGAGTGCACTTTCAACTGATTGGTGACTATACAGAAGAGTAACAGGCCAGGTTGTACCTGGTGTAACAGGCATCTACTATAATGTAAAGTGTAACAATGTTAATGAAGAAAAGGAAATTTCAAAGATTTCAGTGATTCAATTTAGAAAAAAATGCAAAATTCTACCAGCAACATGTAATGCCCAGCTTGCACCCAACAAATCATCACTGATGATAATGAAATCACCAACTTCAGCCCAGTCTCCATTCTTTCCTTCACAGACAAGACTATTGAATAGACAGTAGCAAACAAACAAGCAAATCACTGATATTTTAGACCCCAATCAGACTTTGGATCAGTTTACTGAGACTCTGCAGGTTGAAAATATGGGAGATTGCCTTATGGGGATGGACACAGGTGAAACATCCATGTTAAAGCTACGTGATCCATCATTTGCATGACAGCATCCAACAAAGTGCTGTTCACTTCCAAAATCTTGCAGTTGTGGAAGGACTTCCATTAGCACGCCTCTTCTGCTTTGCCTACAGGGAATTAGTAGGGGGTAACGTGTTGGAAAATATTGACCCTTTCCTTCATCTTATGCTATTTAATGCAAGATTTACTAATGAGGTTACAACCACTCATGTTTTTATCACAAATACGGGACCTGATTTTGCTTTTATATTCAAGATCTGCAGGACGATAATTAGCCTCGATATCTCCAGGTAGATGTTCGGTTTGTCATCAGGACAAGGGAGGTGGGGTTGGTTACATCTCCATGACTGCAAGATACCTGGAGGTTTCCTACTCCAAAATTGGATCTGATAGACTGTATCTATCTAGTATGAAAATTCCAAGGTGCAGCAGAGATATAGTAGGTTTTAGTATATAGATCCCTGCTGCACCTCAGAAGGCCTTGCTGAGCTGAATGAGGTCTTCTCTGCTGTGGAGATGCTGAGAATGAAATCACCCAGAACAATTAATGTCAGTATGGATGATGGCTCTTCTGGGTTTGCTCAGGAGTTCATGAAAACCATGGCACTATCTCAGATGGCTGGCTGACTCAATGCAAACAGCTGGTCACACTCTGGATCTCATGTTTGGACTGAGAATTAAGGTGGAAAGTATGGAGCTTACACCTTTACCTGTGTTTTCATCATATCATCTACCTTATCCTGACCAGTGGAAAGTGTGTGTGTGAGTGTAGAGAGATAACAAGAACAAACATGATTATTCCTGGTTGTCTTCACTCAGACAACATCAATACCCTTGGCATAAGGAGTTTTCATTTTATTTTGGAAGTAATGTTATTTGATTCAGACTGAACTTTCAGTTCCATAGAACAAAAGCCTTTTCTGGAAAGTTTTGGCCAGCAGCAGTCAATGCGGTTCTGTCGGTGCTCAGGGAGCTTCAAGCTATCACAATGCAAATTAGATCCATTTTCTTTCTGGCTGATAAAATCTAACAGAGAGACATTTGACTTATTAGTGGAGAGGACTGCCAACATTTCCTTTCTGGGGCTCAAGATGCCAGCTTCTCTTAAAGAAGCAAGTGTTACATACTTGCTCAAGAAATCACCTCTTGACACTGATTTTGCTAATTATCACATTGCCTCAAATCTTCTTTTTGGAAGCAGGTTACAAGGAATGTATTAGCACAGGCACTGTGGCAATACCAGGAGTCCTGAGACTTCCTTGACCCTGACAGAAGTACAGAGACTGCTGTGAGCTTTTTGGTTTACAATCTCATTCTGGGAATTAATGAAAAATCAATTTCCACACTGTTTTTGATATCATTCACTATGTGGTTTTAGTAACATGGTTACAGAAACAAAAAGGGATAAATTGAGTTGCTCAAGAGTCTTTTTTCTCTTTGACGGGACTCAGATGGTATATCAGGTGATTGCACATCTATATTAACGGTGCTCAGGCAATGAATTGCAGGATTTTATTTTTTCTCCCTTCTTGTTCAATGTCTATTTCAGCACATTCGGTAAGACAGCAAGCCACTATAGACAGTAGTGTCTCTAATGCGCTAACAACATTCAGCCATCAGACAGCAGTAGCCAAAAATATGTTTTATCTTGTACATTTGAAAGAATTTTGCAATCTTTTTGTCTTGCAATGCTAACATTGCTCTGACATCAAAAATTACTAGAACGTGTTCTGCATAAAATCACTCAAACTTTCAAACTTTAGGTGGTGCAGAATTATATTACTATTCGTAGTAGTAGGTTTGCAGTGATCACAAGTGCTATTTGCTTCACAAGCAGCAAAGAATCCTGTGGCACCTTATAGACTAACAGATGTTTTGGAGCATGAGCTTTCGCGGGTGAATACCCACTTCGTCAGATGCATGTAGTGGAAATTTCCAGGGGCACGTATATATATGCAGGCAAGCTAGAGATAATGAGGTAGTTCAATCAGGGAGAATGAGGCCCTGTTCTAGCAGTTGAGATGTGAAAACCAAGGGAGGAGAAACTGGTTTTGTAGTTGGCAAGCCATTCACAGTCTGTTTAATCCTGAGCTGATGGTGTCAAATTTGCAGATGAACTGAAGCTCAGCAGTTTCTCTTTGAAGTCTGGTCCTGAAGTTTTTTTGCTGCAGGATGGCCACCTTAAGGTCTGCTATAGTGTGGCCAGGGAGGTTGAAGTGTTCTCCTACAGGTTTTTGTATATTGCCATTCCTAATATCAGATTTGTGTCCATTTATCCTTTTCTGTAGAGACTGTCCAGTTTGGCCGATGTACATAGCAGAGGGACATTGCTGGCATATGATGGCGTATATTACATTGGTGGACGTGCAGGTGAATGAACCGGTGATGGTGTGGCTGATCTGATTAAGTCCTGTGATGGTGTCACTGGTGTAGATATGTGTAGATTTTCCAGGAAGCACTATTAACTTTGGAATTGCTCCCCGCCTTTGGGTGCCCTCCTAGATGCGACAGAGTGAGGGGAAAGGCTAAGCAGGCAATATGACAAAATAAAATTTTAGACATTTGGACCAACAGTACAGAGTATGGATTTTTATTAATATATTTTATTTATGAACAATCACCAATAATACACAGCTCTACGTGTCTTTCTCCTCTAGCACAGACAATGTTGTCTTCCAGCTTTCATGGAGTCAGAAAGAAATTAGAACCTGGATAAAAAATAACTCACTCAAATTAAATTCAGGTAAGATGGAGATGATGTAACTAGGAAGAGAAAAGCATTCTGATGAACTGTAAAAAACTCACCCTCTATCAAGGTCATGTGGCCACCAGTGGTTAAGAAAATGCACAATCTCAGGGTTCTGTTGTACTCATTGCACCTAGACCCAGTATAGCACCAGTTATCCAAAATGCCTTCCTTCATTTTCAACTGACAAGAAGACTTCACCCCCCTACTCTTGAAACAGGACTTGGCTATGTAACTTCACGCTTTTGTCATGCCCGGGCTAGACTAATGGAATGTGCTGTACCAAGGATTGAAGGCATAGGCTAAGTAGAAATCCACTCAATAATTATACATTCATGAAACACAAATATCAAGTAATGTCTCATCTTCAAAAATGACTAGATGCTTATATAGCTAATAAGGACATTCACAGTGATGTTGGATAGAATTAGAAAGTGATGATTAAGGGCATCAGGCAACCACTCGCTGACAGAGTTTAGGAAGAAAATTCTCTTGTAAAGAGACAATTATTCAATGATTTTCCACTACAGGGTTTCTCACAGTTGCCTCTGAAACATATGGTATTAGCCACTGCTGCAGAAAGGATACCAAACAAGATGGACCTCTGGTCTAAACCGGTATGGGTACTCCTATGTTCCTAAACACGATAGGCCAAAAAGCTACCTATCAGAGTATTCAGTTATACTAGTAAAGAATTAAAAAAACAGACTTTTTGAAGGGCTAAAAAAATTTGAGCTTCAGGTCAAAAGCCAAACTAACTAGCAGCTGTTTGGAAATAGATTTTCAGTACGGGCAGATTATTCTATGAAATTTACCTAGCTCTGAAGTAGCTGATACTGGCCATTGCTGAAGAAAGAATGCTGGAGTAAATGGACTATTGTTCTGATCCACTTTATCCAGGCAATTCTTATGTTCCTATGCTCCAGGCTGTGCACTGGCCTGTTCAATTCTGGATCAATTTCAAGGTGCTGGTTCTAATATTTAAATTGTTGCATGGGCTAGGTACTAGCTATTGCAGAGTCTCTCCTCTCCTCTTGCCATAGCAGTTATGAAAGACTGCCCATAAATATCTCTAACTCAACCCACTCCCTCCTCGACAGTTTTCCGGGGAAAAGGGGAAATAAAGGTTTTGCAGCCCGTCTGAAAGATTCACAAATACAGGCTTTGGCAGACCAAGTAAAAGAGCAAGTTCTAAACAGGGAACTCCTAACATAAAACATCCTGCCAGCAATTTTCTCTTGTTTTATGTAGAGTGAGTTCCAAACTGAATGTCTTTCCTGATTTCAACTATGCCACTTAACTCAGACTTTGAGTGTGATTTTCAGACAGATGAGGCCCAAGAGCTTCATGCATTTTATGTACATGTAGTTGCATACCAACTCTGGTGCAATGATCACTATTATACATCCAAATCCTCCATTTGCACAAGCAAATTTCACAAGCAATTGTTATAGTTGTGTGCACAAAGGCCAGTCTTTAACTTTCTGAAAATCATGCCTTCTATGTAAAGTTTCAATATTTTGAAAACAGAAACACGATATTACATCACAACAGTATACAGCAACAGTATCATAGCCTCAACTAAATAATAAATGCTTAATAAACGAGCTAGCTGATAGAATAATCACATTATCTTTAGACAACAAATTTCATTTGCATTCTAAGCTTTTACTGAAAATCAGCAGTTTAGTTCTTTCACTGGTAACATACATGTTACAAGCCAGCAGGTTAAAAAAGGACATTCTCATTGAAGTTGTGTGGGAAATACCTTCAGGATGTTTTAAATATTGCTGTTTTCTTTTTTATATTTATACATTTCCACTTACCTATTCAGTGTCAACTAAGAAGTGAGAGCCCCATCTCACAATGAATTACCTACTGATAAATATGACATTTAGAAAATGCACAGACATCTGGAAAGAAGGATGTGGCTTTTTTCTTTTTAAACAGGAAAGAGGTTTGGATTGCAAATAAACAAAAAAAGCCCCACTTCTTGAATGTTTCCCTTCCCCCCACTGCTTTTTATTGTTTGTTCCTTTGTCTTCTAGAGTACGTACCCGTAAAGCAGCTTGTCCTGGAGGCCCTTCATCTCCCTAGGAGAATCAGCGGGAGAGGGGAGTCAGCAGTTCATTCAGTTACACATTTTTTACTTTTAAGCATAGTTAGAGGATATCAGAAAGAAACATAAATAAGTTTGATATCATATTGATCAGCAACATGCTTTCACTTCACAAAAGCTTATGTAAAATATAAAATAGCTTTATTAGACCTGAAGAAGAGATCTGTATAGCTTGAAAGCTTGTCTCTCTCTCCAACAGACGTTGGTCCACTAAAGGATATTACCTCACCCACCTCGTCTATGTAAAATGCTATTTCTGTAGTGCCATATATGTGCATGATATTTTACAGCTATACTAAAAGACAAGCCTCTGACCCAAAGAGGTACAATTTCAGAAACCAATCCTGCAGATACTTTGCACAAGATTAAATTAATGCATACCACTTAGCCCACTGAACTCAATGAGACTGCTCATATATGTAAAGTCACTTGTGTGTGTAGCGTTTGCAGAGTTACATCCCCAGGGCCTGAGCACACCATGAGGTTCATGCCCTAACCTAGAAAAAGGACAGCAAGGGATGACAAAAAAAATGCCGAGAGGGGCTTGGGGAAGATTGAGGAATATATTAAATACTACATAAAAATATCTCACGATCCTTAATGTACAGATCTTGTTGATTCCTTTATTAAGATAATTTGTATTTTATATTTAGAATTATAAAATACATTGATATCTCATATTTAACATTTGAGAGATCAAGAGAAGACAAGAGGATGTGTGCTCTTGACTGGAGGTTAGCAATGGAAGATAGTCACAAATCATGGCTATGTTTATGAAGATGAAAAGTATGGGGGATAAGAACTCATATTCTTGGTAACAATATACATACGGAAATTAATATTTCTGTATACAGAACTGGCACTGAATAGTGTAAATAAATAAATTAGCCCTGAGGCTACACATTGAACAAAGTGGATAAAATCAAGGATTGAGTAACTGCTCATTCAGTGGGCACCTTCTATCCTGCACACTGAGGCAGGGTCCTGAGGAAAAAACAGTATGTGATCATGTAACTAAATACTGTATCATAATATACACAAGGGGGACCAACTGAATTTGCACAGGCAAACTTAATTCTATTATTTTCTAATTTTTAAGTGCTCATCTTTGCAACCATAATGTGTTTAACAGTTTTCTGTGTGTAATACGTTTCCCTCTGTGTGTATTTTTATATATATAGATTAATGGCTAAATATTAATGAATTTACACACACACAAATACCTTTTCTCCCTTAGGACCAGCCAGACCAGGATCACCAGGATCACCTTTTAAGCCCTGTACAAATAAAAAAAATGCATATAATCCATATTAATTTTAATCCACAAAAGGTCTTGGGCAAAATTCTGTGTTTGTGTGAATTAGCATCTGCTAATCAAATCACTGTTAAATCATTAATAATATTAGTATTGAAATAAAGTAAATATTTATTTTGATTTGTTCAAAAACCAAGAGACACCTACTAGAAGTTTTAGGTGCCCTTAACAGATATTTAAATATACAGGGCCAGATTATCTAGACAGCTGTGCTCCATTTGCTCAAGTGATGCAAAGGGAGCAGGGACATCCTCTAGGGCTGGTCTACGCTTTGAGGTTAGGTCGAATTTAGCTGCATTACATCAATTTTATAAGCAATGAAGCTACACAACCAACCCCATTCCGTCGACCTAAAGGGTTCTTAAAATTGACTGCTGTACTCCTCCCTGACGAGGGGAATAGCACTAAAATTGACCTTCTCGGGTCGAATTTGGAGTAATGCAGACGCAGTGTTGTGCAAGTCGATGGTATTGGCCTCCAGGAGCTATCCCAGCATGCTCCAATGTGACCACTCTGGACAGCACTTTCAACTCCAATGCACTAGCCAGGTACACAGGAAAAGCCCCGGGAACTTTTGAATTTCATTTCCTGTTTGGTCAGCATGGTGAGCTCAGCAGTAAAGGTGCCCGTGGAGTCCCAGAATCGCAAACAAGCTCCAGCATGGAGTGAACGGGAGACACTGGATCTGATTGTTGTATGGGGAGAAGAATCTGTGCAGGCAGAACTCTGATCAAAAAGAAGAAATACTAATATATATGCAAAAATCACACCGAGCATGGTGGAGAGAGGCTACACCAGGGACACACAGCAGTGTCGCTTTAAAGTTAAGGAGCTCAGGCAAGCCTACTACAAGACAAAGGAGGCAAATGGTAGTTGTGGGTCAGACCCCCATATATGCTGCTTCTATGATCAGCTGCATGCCATTCTAGGGTTGGACCCTACCAGTACCCCACCACTGTCTGTGGACACCTGCAAGGGGGGAGTCTCACACAACACAGAAGAGGATTTTGTGGATGAGGAAGAGGAGGAGGATGAGGAGAATGATCTCCTTGGCAGCCAATACCCTCCCAAGGTGGGTTCCCGGACCCTGAAGGCAGAGAAGGCACCTCTGGTGAGTGCACATTTGTAACTAAACTACAGGGGTTTAAAGCAATTGTGTTTAATGTTTGATTTGCCCTGAAGAATTAGGATGCATTCACGGCCAGTACAGCTACTGGAAAAGTCTGCTAACGTGTCTGGGGATGAAGCGGAAATCCTCCAGGGACAGCTCCATGAAGCTCTGAGGTACTCTGAAAGCCTTTGCAGAAGGTTTCTGGGGAGGGCTGCCTTAGTTCGTTCTCCACGGCAGGACACTTTACCATGCCAAGCCAGTAGCAAGTAGTCTGGAATCATTGCAGCACAAAGCATGGCAGTGAATGGTCCTGGGTTTGGGTCGCTTTCATTCAACATTCGGTCTTTATCTTTCTGTGTCAGCCTCAGGAGAGTGATAACATTCACAGTCACCTGGCTGAAATAGGGGAAGCTTTGTAAGGGAACATTTATCCCCTGTGTGCTGATTCCCAAAGCTTTAGACCCTGGGCATGCTTGGCTGTTTGCACTAAACAAACAGGCTAAAAGGGATCATCCTGGAGAATAGCCACACGGTGGGGGCAGGGGTATACTGTACATCCACCCAAAAAAACGCATCCCCTCCTTCTAAATGGCAAACCCAATGGCAAATTCCATTGCTTGCTTGGGAAAGGAGGGTGCTGCAGTTTGAAACGTTCCCATGTGTTATGAAGATAAAAGACGCCAACCCCACATACCCTTTGGCTTACCATGGCTCCATGGAAACTGAATTCTGTTGCCCAGCTGTGTTTGATGTGTCACCATACTGGCAGGTGCTCAATATAAAAGGCAAAATGCGACCTTGTACTAAAGCACATGCTGTCTGCTGTGAATTGCTTGATTTTCTGTGAAAGAGTCTCCCTTTTGTTCTCAGAAATGTATCTTCTTAAATTTTACTCTCCCTTTTTATCCCCCTTGCAGGAGCAAATGTTTCTATGCCTTCCATATCAACTCTGTCCCTGAGGTTATCGCAGATTAGAAGGTGAAAAAAACGTATTCGTGATGACGTTTTCCAAGTTCATGAAGTCCTTCTGCACTGATAGGGCACAGCTGAATGCATGGAGGCATTCGGAGGCAGAGGCCAGGAAAGCATTCAGTGAGCATGATCAGAACATGAAGAAGGAGATGCTGAGGCTAATGGGGGAGCAAACTGACATGTCAGGCATCTGGTGGAGCTGCAGCAAAGGCAACTAGAGCACAGACCCCTGCTGCATCCATTGTATAACTGCCTGTCCTCCTTGCCAAGTTCCATATCCTCCTCTCCCAGACCCCCAAGTACATGGGGGAGGGCACCTCCGGGCACCCAGCCACTCCGCTCCAGAGGATGACCCAAGCAACAGAAGGCTGCCACTCAAAGTGTTTTGATTTGTAGTGGGCTACAATAAGCAATGTGGCCTTGTCCTTTCCTCCTCCCCCACTCCACCCAGGCTACCTTGTCAGTGATCTCATTTTTTTAAATAAATAAAGAATACATGGATTCAAAACAATAGGGACTTTATTTCTTCAACCAGTTGTGGTCAAAGGGAGGAGGGGGATTGACTTACAAGGACGTAAATTCAACAGAGGGGATGGTTTTGCGTCAAGGAGAAACACACACAATTGTCACACCGTAGCCTTGCCAGTCACGAAACTGTGTTTCAAAGCCTCTCTGATGTGCAGCACACCAAGCTGTGCTCTTTCAATCGCCTTGATGTCTGGCTGTTCAAAATTGGTCGCCAGGTGATTTGCCTCAACCTCCTACCCCACCACAAATGTCTCCTCCTTACTGTCACAGATATTATAGAGCACACAGCAAGCAGCAATAACAATGGGAATATTGGTTGTGCAAAGGTCTAATCTAGTCAGCAAACAGTGCCAGCAGGCTTTTAAACATCCAAAGGCACATTCTACCACCATTCAGTACTTGCTCAGCCTATAGTTGAACTGCTCCTTACTACTGTCCAGAGTGCATGTGTACAACTTCATGAGCCCTGGGAGCAAGGGGTAGGCTGGTTCCCCAAGGATAACTATTGGCATTTCAACATCCCCAATGGTAATTTTCTGGTCTGGGAGGAAAGTCCCTTCCTGCAAGCTTTCTGAACAGCCTGGAGTTCCTAAAGATGCAAGCATCATACACCTTTCCCGAACATCCCACGTTGATGTCGGTGAAACATCCCTTGTGATCCACCAGTGCTTGCAGCACCATTGAGAAGTACCCCTTGCAGTTTTGTACTGGTTGGCACCAGTCTATCGTCTCACCACAGTTAGGGAACCCCACTGCAGCAAAGCCATCCACTATGACCTGCACATTTCCCAGAGTCACTACTCCTGTTAGCAGAAGATCACTGATTGCCTTGGCTACTTGGATCACAGCAGCCCTCATGGTAGATTTGCCCACTCCAAATTGATTCCCAACTGACTGGTAGCTGTCTGGTGTTGCAAGCTTCCACAGGGCTATCACCACTTGCTTCTCAACTGTCAGGGCAGGTCTCATCTTGGTATTCCTGCACTTCAGGGCGGGGGAAAGCAACTCACAAAGTTCCATGAAAGTGGCCTTATGCATGCAAAAGTTTTGCAGCCACTCAGAATTATCCCATACCTGCAACGCTATGCGGTCCCACCAGTCTGTACTTGTTTGTCGGGCCGAGAATTGGCATTCCACTGTATCAACCTGCCCCACTGCTGCTGTGATGTCCCAATTGCCACATTCCATGCTTTCAGGAACATCTGTGTCCATGTCCTCCTCACAATCATCCTCGTGCTGGCAGCTCCTAGCCAGGTTCTGCACATACTGCAGGATAATGCGCGAGGTGTTTACTATGCTCACAACAGCAGTGCTGAGCTGAGCAGGCTCCATGCTTGCCGTGCTATGGTGTCTGCGCGCGTAACCCAGGAAAAAAAGGAGGAAATGATTGTTTGCCGTTGCTTTCAAGGAGGGAGGGAGGAGAGACTGACGACATGTACCCAAAACTGCCCAAAACAATGTTTTTGCCCCATCAGGCATTGGGAGCTTAACACAGAATTCCAATGGGCAGTGGGGACTGTGGGATAGCTACCTACAATGCACCACTCCGTGAGCTGATGCTAGCCACAGCATTGAGGACACACTCCGCCGAACTACTGTGCTTAGTGGGGACATTCACAATCGACTGTATAAAATCGCTTTCTAAAGATCGACTTCTATAAAATCAACCTAATTTCATAGTGTAGACATACCCCGAGACTCCGTCTGGGGATCTCTTTGACGTGGCCTAGCAGAGATAAAGCCAACGGAGCCAGCTCATACACCACTCACTCCACAGTATCTGATAGGAAAGATATGTGGAGGATGAGAGGCAGGAGGAGTGGGTTGGATTGTAAATGACAGGGAGTGAATCCCCAGCTGACATATTGTTCCAAGATCACCAAGTCAGAAAGTGTAGTTCAGAGCAACTCTCAGGCTGTTCTAACCTTCATCTGGAGCAAGGAATAGAATCAGAGAGAAATAGTCAATTTTTTAACAGTCCCCTTCTATGTTGCAACCAGTGAAAGCGAGAGAAGCGGACAATATGGGCTGCCATTCTTAGATACTACAAATTCAGCAATTTTGCCTACTCACATCACCAGAAATGTTCAGTCAAGAGAAGATAAAGAAAGTACTCAGCACTACCACTCTACAACCTTCATTGTTCTCTCTACTCCTCAAAAGCCTGGGGAATAGATGGGCTTTGCAATGTGCCCCTAAACTCAACCAATTCAAGCTATTCTGGAATAAGGCAGGGACTGAATTCTGAAGCTGGGGCCCATCACAGAGAACTAGCAATCAGAAGCTCCCTTTCCTTCAAACCAAGGTCATCCCCAGCTCAACACCTCCACTGATCTCAGTTTCAGAAGTATGCCATGGGGAGAGAGTACAGAGGTCCTAAGGCATTTAGGGCTTTATAGGCCAAAATCAGATCCTTAAACTCTGCCTGGAAGCCAACTAGCAGATGATACAGGCCATGAAGGACTGATGTAATATGGTCACACTTAAAAAGCAGGACATCGCCTTCAGCATTAAGTGTGTTGGATGAGATGGTGACATAAAAACTGGATGTCATCTAGACATAAATTAAGATTTACTGCCCTGAAGTCTTCCCCACCCTCTTCCATGCCTTACAAACTTCATTCCTCAGATTGCAATAATTGGAAAGATAGAGATAACTGACACTAAAATGATAAGCAACATCTGTGCCTTGGTGGGTACAGAAACATTAAATCAGCCAGTGTTCTAAATACTGCATATTTGTGCAACTTCACTTCCTGCTAAAATTACATTAATTCACCATCTGGAAGGAACATCATTTAGAACTATACGAGCATTTAAGTACCCACTTCGGATTAAA
The DNA here is from genome assembly GCF_025201925.1 of Gopherus flavomarginatus. NCBI lineage: Eukaryota > Metazoa > Chordata > Testudines > Testudinidae > Gopherus > Gopherus flavomarginatus. The sequence continues at coordinate 161,988,018 of NC_066620.1, forward strand.
TTTGTGGTTGTTGTAAATACCCCTGATTTAGCTTTGATTTGTCCTTTATTAAGCTTGCCAAATATGTAAGAGTTAAATCAAAAGTAGTTTTGCTGGTTGATCTTAATTTTTTTTTTAAAGGCAAACAGATCCAAAAAGCAAGCCAAAAAACAGCTTTTCTTTCTAATTCTCATGTTTACAGCCCCCACACCTCTATGTCCACCTACTGCACTAGTTATCACCTAGAAGAGTATAAAATGCAATATTTTATATATTAAAAAAAAGATATTTGATGGATATGTCAGGTATCTGGAGAGTTTGTGTTATTTTCTATTTTGTGGATCTGGTTCAGAACTGACAGCATTAGAGAATCAGTGGTGTAACAACAGGTTTCACTAGAGGAATTAGTTCTTGGCTGTGTATTTATAGAACCGACAAAACAAGAGAGAGAAAAAGACACAGAGAATTTTTCAGCTACCAGAATGAAAAATATATTGAATGTGTCAGTATTAGGCAGGAAGGGCAACAATGGAGGAATAAAAACCAGCGAAATCAAACTGTGCACTGTCAATCTGTGAGCTTCTTTTTTCTAACTGGCATGTTTATGGCTATTAATGCTGAGCCTTGGGGGTACCAAGCAGAGGTATACAGCCTGGCTGCTATTGCAGGGACACAATGAAGACAGAAGTCAATGTTTAATTGAGACGAATAGGGGGAATTGGACAACATTTACATTTGCAGTTAGTGCATTAAAATGAGCACATTTGAAAAAAACCCTTTACAGACTAAACTGAGTAAAACCAGGAATCAAACTGGCCAGCAGGGCTTTTAAATCATGCATTTATTTCAATATACCTGAACAGGCTAGGAGTAACTAGCCACATGTCTGTCCTTTACGGTTACGCGACAGTAAAAGGACAAAAAAGCAAGTAGGAAAAATCCTTAAGATGCTTTCCTACTATAAATATTGTTTATTTTTCCACAGTATAGTTTTAATTAAATTTGATTTAATTTTAAATATGTTAATATGTTACAGACATAGCTGATGTCAGGAAACAAAGAGCTGGCATTGTATCAGCCTTGTTCCTCTCTGTAGCCCCCGCTTTTAAATTGACCAGAGTTCTAGCTGCTGCTGGCTGCCTCTGAAATGACGTAGGAGCAGAGTAATTGCAATGCTGGATCAGACCTATGGTCCATCTAATGCAGTATCCTGTCTCTGACAGCAGCCAGAACCAGATGCTTCAGAGGAATGTGTGCGGTAACTCAGATCTCATCAGAAATAATTTAGGTGATTTTAAATTAACTACTACATTAAAAGGCTGTTTTTCAGCAGTTTTAAGAAAACAGTTGATTCTGAAAACAAACTAATTTCCCCTGACCCAAACAGTCTATTATGATGTTTCACTAGTGTCCAAGAATAGTATAAAAATTCCAACTGATCTCATCACAAAGAATAAATAATTCAATGAATTCTTACTTGTTCTAACTCTAAACTTCTCTGGGGAGCACAACAATACACTTTTGTGAATTAAGGAATTCATGACACCTTCACACCCTACATACAGCCTTCAACTAGATGTCTTTCCTTTCTCAGAAAAATGCATAAAGTAGGTCCTGCAGCCAACTGTGCAATAAGATGCGTGTCCCAGGCTCTGAAGTATGCCTGCCTTGCGAAGCATTTTGGCCTCTTTTTGTTTGCACGATTGGTGAACAAGTCAGTTGAAGGGAGGATGAATGTCCAAATGATGAGATCGAAAACCTGTTGATTCAGGCATCACTCAGAACTGTTAATCCTGCATCTTAGATGCCTATATACAAATGCGAGAAGTATGGGTAATAAGCAGGAAGAACTGGAAGTGCTAATAAATAAATACAACTATGACATTGTTAGCATCACTGAAACTTGGTGGAATAATACACATGATTGGAATGTTGGTGTGGATGGGTACCGCTTGCTGAGGAAGGATAGACAGGGGAAAAAGGGAGAAGGTGTTGCCTTATATATTAAAAATGTACACACTTGAACTGAGGTGGAGATGGGCATAGGAGATGGAACTATTGAGAGTCTCTGGGTTAGGCTAAAAGGGGTAAAAAAGAAGGGTGATGTCATGCTAGGAGTCTACTACAGGCCACCTAACCAGGTGAAAGAGGTGGATGAGGCTTTTTTTTCAACAACTAACAAAATCATCCAAAGCCCGAGATTTGGTGGTAATGGGGGACTTCAACTATCCAGACATATGTTGGGAAAATAACACCATGGGGCACAGACTATCCAATAAGTTCTTGGACTGCATTGCAGACAACTTTTTATTTCAGAAGGTTGCAAAAGCTACTAGGAGGGAAGCTGTTCTAGACTTGATTTTAACAAATTGGGAGGAACTCGTAGAGAATTTGAAAGTAGAAGGCAGCTTGGGTGAAAGTGATCATGAAATCATAAAGCTTGCAATTCTAAGGAAGGGTAGAAGGGAGTACAGCAAAATAGAGACAATGGATTTCAGGAAGGCGGATTTTGGTAAGCTCAGAGAGCTGATAGGTAAGGTCCCATGGGAATCAAGACTGAGGGGAAAAACAACTGAGGAGAGTTGGCAGTTTTTCAAAGAGACACTATTAAGGGCCCAAAAGCAAGCTATTCCGCTGGTAGAAAAGATAGAAAATGGGGCAAAAGACTACCTTGGCTTAACCACGAGATCTTGCATGATCTAAAAAATAAAAAGGAGTCATATAAAAAATGGAAACTAGGTCAGATTACAAAGGATGAATATGGGCAAACAACACAGGAATGCAGGGGCAAGATTAGAAAGGCAAAGGCACAACATGAGCTCAAACTAGCTATGGGAATAAAGGGAAACAAGAAGACGTTTTATCAATACATTAGAAGCAAAAGGACGACCAAGGACAGGGTAGGCCCACTGCTCAGTGAGGAGGGAGAAACTGTAACAGGAAACTTGGAAATGGCAGAGATGCTTAATGACTTCTTTGTTTCAGTCTTCACTGAGAAGTCTGAAGGAATGCCTAACATAGTGAATGCTTATGGGAAGGGGGTAGGTATAAAACATACAATAAAAAAAGAACAAGTTAAAAATCACTTAACAAAGTTAGATGTCTGCAAGTCACCAGGGCCTGATGAAATGCATCCTAGAATACTCAAGGAGCTAATAGAGGAGGTATCTGAGCCTCTAGCTATTATCTCTGGAAAATCATGGGAGATGAGAGAGATTGCAGAAGACTGGAAAAGTGCCCATCTATAAAAAGGGAAATAAAAACAACCCAGGAAACTACAGACCAGTTAGTTTAACTTCTGTGCCAGGGAAGATAATGGAGTAAGTAATTAAGGAAATCATCTGCAAACACTTGGAAGGTGGTAAGGTGATAGGGAATAGCCAGCATGGATTTGTAAAGAACAAATTGTGTCAAACCAATCTGATAGCTTTCTTTGATAAGATAACGAGACTTGTGGATAAGGGAGAAGCGGTGGATGTGGTATACCTAGTCTTTAGTAAGGCATTTGATACGGTCTTGCATGATATTCTTATAGATAAACTAGGCAAATACAATTTAGATGGGGCTACTATAAGGTGGGTGCATAACTGGCCGGATAACTGTACTCAGAGAGTAGTTATTAATGGTTCCTAATCCTGCTGGAAAGGTATAACAAGTGGGGTTCCGCAGGGGTCTGTTTCGGGACCAGCTCTGTTCAATATCTTCATTAATGACTTAGATGATGGCATAGAAAGTACGCTTATTAAGTTTGCAGATGATACCAAACTGGGAGGGATTGCAATTGCTTTGGAGCACAGGGTCATAATTCAAAATGATCTGGACAAATTGGAGAAATGGTCTGAGGTAAACCGGATGAAGTTTAATAAAGACAAATGCAAAGTGCTCCACTTAGGAAGGAACAATCAGTTTCACACATACAGAATGGGAAAAGACTGTCTAGGAAGGAGTACAGCAGAAAGGGATCTAGGGGTTATAGCGGACCACAAGCTAAATATGAGTCAACAGTGTGATGCTGTTGAAAAAAAAAAAAAGCAAACGTGATTCTGGGATGCATTAACAGATGTGTTGTGAGCAAGACACAAGAAGTCATTCTTCCACTCTACTCTGTGCTGGTTAGGCCTCAACTGGAGTATTGTGTCCAGTTCTGGGCACTGCATTTCAAGAAAGATGTGGAGAAACTGGAGAGGGTCCAGAGAAGAGCAAACAAGAATGATTAAAGGTCTTGAGAACATGACCTACAAAGAAAGGCTGAAAGAATTGGGTTGTTTAGTTTGGAAAAGAGAAGACTGAGAGGGGACATGATAGCAGTTTTCAGGTATCTAAAAGGGTGTCATCAGGTGGAGGGAGAAGATTTGTTCACCGTAGCCTCTAATGATAGAACAAGAAGCAATGGGCTTAAACTGCAGCAAGGGAGATTTAGGTTGGACATTAGGAAAAAGTTCCTAACTGTCAGGGTAGTTAAACACTGGAATAAATTGCCTCGGGAGATTGTGGAATCTCTATCTCTGGAGATATTTAAGAGTAGGTTGATAAATGTCTCTTAGGGATGGTCTAGACAGTATTTGGTCCTGCCATGAGGGCAGGGGACTGGACTCGATGACCTCTCGAGGTCCCTTGCAGTCCTAGAGTCTATGAATCTATGAATCTGCTGCCTTTGATGAGGATTGCTCTGAAAAAAATGAGGAACTCTTCCACCCATCTACTTCTTCCCACTGATTCTGCATGTAGTGTTGTTTCCCCTCAATTGTTTGAATTATGTGACCATTGTCAAACTTGTGACTGAACCATGACGTGGTTCCCTCTTAGGGTGGGCTGGGACCTTTACAGCGCTAACTTTACCAAATGCTCTCAGCTGTAGGAGGTTTACGCTGTGATCCTTTTCCTCCAGGCTCCAGAGATGCTGGGTTATTTGGATCACCAAGTGAGCTCTTCCGACTGGTATTGATTGTGAGGACTAAAGAATCCGTATTGTAGATGTCCATGCCTTTGGTGAACTCTGCTGTGGACTGATCACCATTGTAAGTAATTGAACTCTTGTGTTGGAACCCATACTTGATCTTTCATGTGTTCTGGGGTGTGGTCCCACACCTTCAGAATGAAGGCCTGAAGCTGTCTAATATGTGACTGCACCCAGGGAGTGATCCCGATGCACAACACCAAAAGTCATAGCAGTAGGAGCCATAACACTATGGTAGGTCTCTGGCAGCTCAGAGCAAGAAGATACATTCCTGGATTTTCTGAAACCTTTCTAATGATGGGTAGACACTTGCTACTCGGGATTTTTGCCCCCTGGTGGGTTATTTTGGTGGATGGAACCAGGAAACTTTTCTTGGAATTAATGATGAAGCCATGCACCCGGAGAAGACTCAATGTCTGAGATGTGGTCCTGTGCACTGCTCAACATGACGGAGCTCTTGTTAGGATATAGATATTCAGGCCTGTCTGCAAAGGCCTATACTTTAAGAATTTAGGTGTATTCTTATCACTTAGCTAGTTATAGAGGTATAAAAGAAAGAATCAAAATCACTGTCTGTGTAATGGCCTTCTCTTACTGTGACAGGCTAAGGCCTTCAGCTAAGATGTAGTTAGGCAGCCATAAGCTGGGAAGTGTATGGTCACATCCTCACATTCCAAACTAGTCACATTGAAATAAGGTGCTATTAGGCTATTAGGAATACAAGCCTGTCCTGATATTCCTATCACCTCCAGAGAAAGGGAAGAGCCTAGAAGATGTAAAAGGAAACTTAGTTTGATCGCATCCTGTCTGGCAAGAACTCACTTATCAATAGACACAGCTGGAGAACCCTTATGTCCGTATAGATGTAGTTGTGAAATCCTCACTTCTGTATTGTTTTGTATGTTTATTTGCATGGTCTCTCTCTGGTTCTGTAATTGTTTTTGTCTACTGTATAATTAATTTTGTTGGATGTAAGCCAATTAAGGTGGTGGGGTATAATTGGTTAAATAATCATGTTACAATGTGTTAGGATTGGTTAGTTATATTTCAGTAAAATGATTGGTTAAGGAATAGCTAAGCAAAACTCAGGTTTTGCTATATAGTCTGAAGTCAATCAGGAAGTGGCGGGGGGAATGGGAACAGGGACTGGGGATGGGGGAATTAAAATCATGTCTTGCTAAAGGAGAAAATGAGAACAGGGGATGGGAACAGGAACAGGGACACAGGCAAGGCTCTGTTGTAACAGAGCTGGGAAGGGGGACACTAAGGAAGGAAACTGGAATCAGGCTTGCTGGAAGTTCACCCCAATAAACATCGAATTGTTTGCGCCTTTGGACTTCGGGTATTGTTGCTCTCTGTTCATGCGAGAAGGACCAGGGAAGTAAGAGAGTGAAGGAATAAGCCCCTTAACATCTCTAATAAGAATGCCATTCAGAAAAGGATGGAAAGGTGGGTTTCCCGCAACCTGAGTCAGGCTATTATCCCTATCAACCTCATTGTAAAAACCCCGGGAGCCAAGGACAGGCAGAAGTACTGCTTGATACTGATAATATTTCCTGTCTTCAGTGAGTCTCAGAAGTCTGTTGTGGCACAATTTGAGGATATATAGAGATATTCATGGGCTAGATCTACTGAAATCAAGAAGTCCCCCTGAGTCAGATGACACTGTAGAGGCCAGGATCTCCATCCACAACTTCATCTTCTTCATCCACTTGTTGAGTCCACAAACTCACCTTCCTCAGTGGAGGAGGGGGAAGAAGAAGAGGAGTCAGAGAATTCGTATCTCCTAGATTTGTTGAGCTTTTCCTTCACTTTTTTTATTGTTTAAAACTTTTTTGTGTGCATTGGGAAGGTAGGTGGTCTGCTACAGCTTTGGTGATGCCTTTTGCGGCTTGTCTTCTTTAAGGCCTGAAGCCCTCCTGAGAAGTCTGTCTCAGAATCCTGCCCACTGAGTCCCATTCCTCCTGGGAGTGGAGAGAGGGAAACTCATTGTTGGAGCCCTCCTGGTTGTCTTGGGAGAGAGGAGGGCTGATTGAAAGCCCTGCTTCTTTCCCCAGGATACTTAGGACAGAGACTGGGTGGGGGTGGGGGTTGTGGCCTTGCAAGTCTCCCTTCTGTGTTCTGTAGGGGACTTATCACCTGAGTTGAATGGTCAGGGCTCTCCTTAATTTTAGAGCCTGCATCTGCTTTGCACAGGGGCTCCTGGTCTATTTCCCCCCCACTGGAGACCTGGCTGCCTTGGTAGTAGAGAACCCCACCTTCCTGTTCAACTCAGAGCCCCAGGACATAATGGAGTTAGGGATGGAAGGCTGGGCACAGTCTGGGGATAACTCATTATCTGCCGAGCCTGGGATGGCAGTCTCACAAACAGAGCACTGCTTTGATTTAACCATGGGCTGTCTTGGATGCTCTGCCACGCCTGGAAGAGGCAGAGGAGCTGGCAGGGAGATGCCATAGAGGGGGGTCAGAGAGGGTTAATCCCCACCCCCTGGAAGAGTTAACTGCCCCAGGGAGGAAGAGAAATGTCAGAAAGGGAAAACACTGCTCCCCCCTGCCCAAAAAACTTGGCAGAAACAGCTCAAAATGCAAACAAAGGGTGGGAGGAACAAAAACGGCTTGCATCTGCTGCCACAGAGGCAGAGAATCTGGTAGCAAGCGGGAGCATAGGGGGGCATAGCCAGAGCCTGGGGAGCTAAAATGCTGATCTGCCTCTAAAGCTGCAGAGTGCAGAAAGCAGCCAACATGTCCAGAACTGTGGGAAACGCTGGCTTGTGGAAAACACATTTTCCTTTATCCCTTCAAAGAGGGCCTTTATTTCCTGTATACTTCAAACTGTCTGTCACTTCATGTACACACATACATACATTAAACAAAACCTATCACTTACTGGACATCCAAGGCAGCAGCCAGATTTGTAATTTTGTTTTAAATTTAAGAAAAGCAAAAAAACACCTGAACAGCCAGCTGGGGACAGCCTGCCATAGAAAATCGTCCCATTTTCAGGGATGCTTTGATACCAAGTCAGGAAAGACTAACTTGATTTAGTGTTCTGAGAAATACTGCTGCAGCTCCTCTTAGTGAAAAGTTTTGGTAACAGTTTTGAGAACAATTTACTCAGCAAGGTTGGTTGTTATCTGGAACTGGAAAATAAACAGTTCCACAAGTCCTTGGGATCAACCACAGAGAAGAGGCTGAGTAGAGAAAAGCCAAAGGACACAGGAGAGACCAGGACAGAAAAGAGGCTTGAACAAATTTTTCCCTTGAGCCACCTGAGCTTTATTACAGGACTTTAACATCCCAATGATCTGCCAGCCAGCAAACTTCTCTACAGATAAGAGACAGTTGAGAGGGTAAAAAGAATAAACAATTGTACAGCTTGCTAAATACCTGTCTACATATGTGACAAACTGTATTGGGCAGCTTATCCAGCATTCCAGTTTATGGAAACGTTATCTGACTTGTCAAAGAGAGAAGATCACCTTGAGCTGGGTGCTGTTTGAAAGTATGCTGGGGGCTATCCTACAATGATATTTGCATTTGGTTACGTTCAAAGAGAAGCCTCCCTGTTGGGCCTTTATACAGAAAGAGGACAATGCCATGGGACCTGCAATTTCAGCATGTGGTGTTTTAGCAAGATCTCCTGCTGCTCATAACCTATCATATGGATTTCTATTGTTTGAGATTCTTATCCTACATTAACCATTAACCTGGCCACAAAAATCTGAAGAAAAGTACAGTGCCCAGAACTGTTAATTCTGTAAGAATGTACCTGTAAAAATCAATAGGTCACATTCTGAAGCCTAGTGAACATTAGGAAAATAAACTTTTTGTTCCCAAATGCTTTGCACTCTGAATTCTTATTATATAAAATCTACCTGTGCTCTTTCATTCCTTTAAGCACTATGTGAACTATACTATATATTAAAAATGTTGTGAGATGCCAAGTGGCAACCAGTGCGTACATGCCTCATAAAAATTAGAAAGACACCACTAACTGACATCACATTATGTTGCCAGTGCACAAATAATGCCACAAATAAGTTCAATGGGCTCCAACCAAAGCACCCAGTCACCTCATACACAATTCATATGCCTCTTACTGAAACTTGGAATACAATATAACAAGCACTACATTGCACAAACATCTCACTGAAAAATACTACAAGACTGGCATAACTGTTTGAGGATGGCAGATCTCTCATCTAAAGGAATGTTACTGGGGAAGAAAAAAAGCCTATGATTTATTATTAAGTACACTTATTGATGCATGTAGAAAATGTTCTTACATCTCTTTCACACATATTCCTTGACATGAATTCCACGTCCTGCATTTGAATAAATGGACTCGATCTTACCTTGTGCTAAAATCTCCCATGCTGGTGCCGATCCTCTTTATGTACTGAAAACAGGGCAAACAGCCCACCTTACTGCTGCCTACAGTACGGATCAAAATGACTACAGGGCAGATCATTGATCTCTTACTGAGTTATACAACTCCATAGACAACCAACCCACAACTTACTATATAGCACACTCAGGAAACCTAAACTGAAATATCAGTCGTGGAGTCACAGAGATTGATACCATCAGGATGTAACAGATTGGGGCGAACAGTATCATGCTTCAACATAAACAACTGACTACCTGACTGTGCGCCTGTCATGAAGTTCTAATACAATAACATCTCACTTAACATTGTAGTTATGTTCCTGAAAAATGCAACTTTAAGTTTAAATGATGTTAAATGAATCCAATTTCCCCATAAGAATTAATGTAAATGAGGAGGTTAGGTTCCAGGAAAATTTTTTTCACCAGACAAAAGACTACACACACACACACACACTTTAAACAAACAATGGTACACAGTGATGATGATGATTGTGAAGCTTGGTTGAGGTGGAGGAGTCAGAGGGTGGGATGTTTCCAGGGAATGCCTTAATGCTAAATGATAAACTAGCAATTGACTGAGCCCTCAAGGGTTAACTCTCACACTCTACTGTACAAGGCAGCAGGAAAGGAGGGAGAGCAGACAAAGACAGAGACACACACCCTGTGTGTGTGTGAGAGAGAGAGATGCGCATTTCCCCTTTAAGTATGAAGAGTGGGGTCAGAAGTACACTGCCTTGTTAAGTAGATCAGCAAGCTGAGATGGGACAGCAGCTGCCTGGAAGCTCCCTCTGTTGCGTGTCACCCCTGCTCTATGGAAGATGGGGTAAGCGGGGTGCAGGAGCAGGGGAGAGGGGGACACCTTGACATTAGCCTCCCTCTTCCACCTCCCCACATAGCAAGCAGGAGTCTCGGGGAGCCACTCCAAGGCAGATGGCAGGAGCAGCACATGGCAGTGGGTGGAGGGACATCTGCAATTGCTAGCCTGCTGGGCAGCTGCTGCACAGGGAACTTAAGGGAGCAGGGAGCTGATATGGGGGCTGTCGGTCCACCCTGGTTCCAACTGCCCACCAGCTAGCTCCACCAGGCTGCTCTTCCTGCAAGCAGTGGACAAAGCAGGCAGCTGCCAAATGATGTTAGAAGGGAGCATTGCACAACTTTAAACAAGCATGTTCCCTAACTGATCAGCAACGAAACAACATTAACCGGGAAGACTTTAAGTGAGTTACTGTATAAGCATTGATCTTTCTCTTGCTCCTCTCCACTAAACATAGACTTCAAACACTGCACTCTATTTGGATTTTCTGGGTTTCAAAGCAAGGGCTAGCACCCCATTCTGCTTTGCTCCTAGCAAAGTTCTCAAGCACCAAATATAATGTAGTAACATAGCTGATTTTTACTTTAAAAAACAATCTCAATTTCTCATCTATGTTCTCCTATAAATTCCTCAGAGCATTACAATGGACCTGTAAAATGTTGCTGTAAAATAAGTTTGCATTTTTTTGTAGAACACCTCTGTAAGAGACACCAGTAAGGCATTTACATCTAAAAACAAAATACTGTGCTTATGTACCTTGACACTGGAACTGTCTAAAAATTTGTATGTTTCTGTACATCTGTTTTTCTTCTCTACCCAACCTCAAACTGACTTCTGCCACCTCGGCAAGCATAGAAATAAAAACACATGGCTGGTATAATTGGAAACAAAATGGTGCACATTTTTTACCTAACATTATTTCTTCTCTGCATAGAATTTAATTGCTTTAATTTGACAGCCCAATTATTTTCACAGGTCTGTCCTCTGAACTTTTAGTTTCCAAGTGAGGGAATCTAACAAGAGTGCCAATATTTTAACAGAAAAGGTTTCTTCAATTACCCTTTTTCATTGGAGAAGAAAATTCTTCATTTAATCAATTGGTCTAGCTATACATGGAGTATGTACTATATTTTTTTCATTTCAGATACGTGTTACCATTTCCACTCCGTATTTTGCTAGTTGTGCTTAAACCCAATTGTAGACATGATACATCAACATTGTGCATTTAATGATTTTTCCAGGGATTTTGTTTAATTTGTCAAACAATTACCAGTAGTGTCCTGTGGACTCCTCTCCTGCCTGCCTAAAGAGTCTGGAGTTTCATGGATTAGAATTTCCGTTTCAAACCCAATTCAACTGGCAGTAATCTGAATAGCACATAGATCTTAATGTTTCTCCACAGCTACATTAATGAGTATTTACATTGCAAATCTGTTCTTATTTCATGTGGGATGTAGGATTTAAGCATGACTGAGAAGTAATTATATGTATCAGGGTATATTTCAGGATTAGTGCTGACTCTTCACACTGCTATCAGAGAATGTGACTATGCAGAGCCTATAGTGATTAAGAACTGATGGTATTATTAATGTTAGGAGGCTCTAAGTGGCTTGTAGGGATAAAGTTTTGATGTAATGCTCAAGTTAACATTACTCTTTATGTTATATAGTTAAATAATTACTTACAGGTGTAATGGAAACATATACTTTAGGATTTAAAGGGTAACATGTAAACTATTTATACTTACTCTTTAGGAAGCCAAAACCAATCGTATCAGCTGTACTACTGGCACACACAGTATCTCTGCTGTCAGATGAGTTTAGAATAATGGCTCAAACTGGGATATTGTGTTGTATAACTTGGGTTTACTCAGTAATAAATGGACTTGTGCAATGTAACTCAATATATTTAGAGTTTTGCTCCCAAACCTTGCTGTGAATGAGACTAATGAAATGAAATGAAATAAAATGGCAAGTATAATTAAGTTGAGACCAGGGAAGTAAACTTTGGGGTCACATCTCAGTACTTCATACTACTGATCTAAAAAGAAGACCTGGCATCCCTGTGCCATTCTGTCTGGACGAAAAGTTCTCACAAGGGGAGAACAGAAAGAAGAAAGGAAATGTTGTAATCTAAAGGAAATATTACTCACCCTGTACAGCAACTGTAGTTCTTCAAGATACATGTACCTATATGGGTGTTCCACTCCATATGCTTCTTGACCCCTTAATCAGAGATTTCTAACTAGCAGTGCCCACATGGCCCACCTTCTCGTAGCAGACACTGAGTGTATATAGGGGTGCATGGGCAAACTGCCCTCGGTTCCTTCTCTATCTGCTTATCCTCTTAAGGAGCAATTCAAGTAGAGGGGAAGGAGGGCGGATAGTTGAGCATCATAGGGACATGTATCTTGAAGAACCACAGTTACTGGACAGAGTGAGTAACCATTTCTTCTTCTTAGAAGAGTATCTCTATGGTTGCTCCACTTTAACTGATTACCGAGCAGGTGGGGGCTTCACCAAATGCAGAATCAGACCTCATGACATGGAGCAAGGCACAATGCTGTGAAAACGTATGCAGCGAAGTGCAGAAAGCAGCTCTGCATAGCTCACAAACTGAGATATTCTTCAGAAATGTCACTTGGTTTAATAAGCTCTCAACCTCTAGGGAGGTGGAGCACCTGCCAATTGATAACAGGTGTAGATACAACCTAATGTCCATTTGGAAAGTCTTTGAGAAGAAATGAGCACCCCCTTAGACCTATCTGTGAAGGACAGATAGAGTCTAGGTGGTCTCCTAAACTGCTTAGTCCTATCCAAGCAGAAAGCTAAGGCCCTTCTAACATCCATGGTATGGAAGTAGGATTCCTGCTGAGAACTGTGAGGTTTCAGAAAACATATTGGTAGATACATCGATTAGTTAAAAAAATCCAAAGTAACCTTGGGTAGAAACCTAGGATGCGAACATAAAGAGACTTTATCATGAAAGAATGTGGTGAAGGGGCATAGGCCATCAAAGACCCAATCTCCCTACCTTATGGACCAACATGATGGCAAGTAGGAAAGCCGTCTTCATAGATAATGAAGAAAGGAGCAGGTAGTCACTGGTTCAATGAAGGTCTCACAAGGTAGTTAAGAACTAGATTGAGGTCCCAAGAAGAGGTGGTGTACCTAATGTAGGAAAAGAGATTACTCAGTTTCTTGATAAATCTGGACGACACTGGGTGAGCAAAATGGAAAATACCTTGACCAGAGATGAAAGACTGATATGACAGCCAAGTGTACCTTGACCAAGTTGATGGATAACCCAGATGTTTTCAGATCCAGCAAGTAATTCAGGATGAGGGCCAGAGGAACCAGCTCAGGCTGAAGGTAACAATGACTGCACCAGTGGGTGAATCTCTTCCATTTCTGCAGGTAAGTAGCGCAAGTGGATGTCTTTCTAATGTGCACTAAGACCTGCAGTACATCTGTAGAGCAGGAAATTCCCTCGGGCTATCCAGGAGCCAGGCCCTAAGAGACAGAACCACCAAATTGGGGTGAAGTGCATGATCTTAGTCCTGAGACAGGAGATGGAGAATGGTTGATAGTTTTGTAGTTAGATTGGTGGCTGGATACAGAGCTGAAGCAGGTAAGCTTATCTTGACCAGGAAGGTACTATGAGACTAACTCTGGCCTTTGTCCTACCTGACCTTATTCATCACTCTTAGAATTAGGAGTGTTGGGGAAAAGGCATAGACAGATTCCTCTTCCATGTTAGAAGGAAGGCAGACCCCAGGGAGTGGTAACCCAGATGCTCCCTTTAATAGGAGAGAGGACACTTCCTCTTCTCATAGGTGGCAAAACGGCCTACCCCTTCTCTAGAATATGTCCCAGAGGACCTGAGAATCCAGCTCCAATATATAGTCATAGGAGAGGTGTCTCCTGAGGACATCAGCAGTGGTGTTTTGGATGTCTAGAAGGTAAGCTACTGAAATCTGGATGTGGTTGGCTATGCATCAGTTCCTGAGCTTTATAACTTTGGCACACAAAGAGGGTGATGCTGCTCTGTCCTGCTTGTTGATGGAAAACATGTAGGACATGTTGTCTGTCACGGTCCTGATCACTCTGCTCCTGATGAAGGGCAGGAAATGGAGACAAGTATTCCTGACTTCTCTGAGTTCCAACAGGTTTATATGGAGACCTATCTCATGGGCAAATCATCTGCCCTGAACTGCGAGGGCATTGAAGTGGGCTCCCCAACCCAATATAGATACATTGGTTGTTAGTCATTAATGGGGTTGGGTGGCAGAAAGAGATGCCTGCACAGACGTGCAGTTTACCTTTCCACCAGTTCAGGGAGTTCTTGCCATGCAAAGCATCTGCCCCCTGACTGACTGAGGTGTGTCTAATGAGAGAATAAGCTGTTCTCCCACCTCCACTGTTTCCAAGGTTAACCTTGCATGACTGGTCACAAAGGTGATGCTGTCATATGGCCAAAGAGCTGAAAATAGTTTCCTATTGATATCTGAGGGCTTCCTTGAATTGTACTTACTAGTACCGACAGAGTCATAAATCTGTCTAAAGAGAGGTACGTGCTGGCTGCCTCCTACTCTGAGTACACTCCTATGAACTGAATTCCTTGCACCGGTACTAATGTCAACTTCTTTATGTTTAGTTTTAGGCCCAACTCTCAGAACAGAGAAAGGGCCTTTCAGTGGATAACTTCACTGCCTAGAAAGAGCAGCCTTTGAGAAGCTACTCGTTAAAACACAGGAAGATGAGAACCGCTTCCTGTTAAAGGTAAGATATCATGACTGCTAGAACCTTCAAGAACACGCTTGGGGCCGAAGATAGGCCAAAGGGAAGCACTTGGTACTGGAAGTGATTTTGGCCCACAGCAAAGCCTAGTTATTTCCCTCGTGATGGATGAATAGCTATATAGAAGAAGGTGTCTTGCAGGTCAAGGAAATAAAACCAATCCTCTTCCTCTAATGCAGAAATTATAGTTACGAGTTACTATAATTTCTGCTCTAGAGGAAGGAGATCTTACCTTCAATATTTGGGGCTTCACAAACTTGTTCAGCTATCTAAGATCATCCTCCAACTTCTGTTCTTTTTTGGTAAGAGGGGTTGCTGCAAAGGGACAGGGAAGAGGTTAGAAGGGAGTGTCTGTGACCGGGATTCCAAGAGGGCCACACTGAGGTTACTCAATTATGGCAAACTGCAAAGAATGGAGCAGACAATCCCCAAAGTTGGTGGATATTCCAATACTTAGATTTACCAAGCAAGCACAAAATAGCTTCTATAATACTTTACTGCTTACCCAGAAACCAAAACACAGTTCCCTTAAAAGTAACTCAGCCTTTGGGCTCCCTCCCCGACAGCCAAGTCAAATATGGAAGTTCTATCAATCCCAAAGGATCGAACGCATTACCTCCCAAGTTAGTGAATATTCCAGATCCTACCCAAATACATGCTTACAGCCAATTTTTATTAACTAAACTAAATTTTATTAAAAAAGAAAAGAGAGAGTATTGGTTAAAAGATCAGTATACATACAGACATGAGTACAGATCAGTTTCACAGTAGAGAGAGTGAGCTCTCGAGTTGCAAATAGTTATTTGAATTAGTCCATAGATTCAGTCCAATGTTCATATCCAGGGTGACCAGGAGATTTCAGTCTTACGACTCAAGCTTCCACTGCATAAAGCATCAAGCAGATCTGAGATGAAAGGATCAGGTCCCAAGAAATTTTATACAGTTCCAGGTCTTCTCTTGACAGCACAGAGTCCTTAGGTGAGCAACAGGCAATCATTGAGACTTTGAAGTAAAGCTATTTCCTAAGCATCACCGGTAATTAGCTACATGGGTTAACGTAAGGCAATTGCCTGTTTTTCACCATTCACAGGTGATTGGCTATACATTTCAAAGAGTGATATCACTATATTTACAGTTCATTTAAATGTTAAATTCTCCTTTTGATCTCTGAATTAGCAGAATACAGAACAGACAGCAACTGTTTGATTACATTGTCAACATCTAACAATAGATATGTAAACACACAAAAAACACAAACAGCATCTACTAATATCTTCCTAAAGGTGGAATTTGGGTCATTTATCCTGCAGGATGCTTAAGCCTTTCTGGCCATGTGTCCCAGTGTCAAAAACTGGATGGTGTAGCCCGATGTTATGATCTCCAAGACCCATTGGGCTGTGGAGATCTGCTCCCAAGCCAGGCAGAAATGGACAAGGCAGTCCCCAAAGGGAGGGACCTGAGTGGTCATGGATGGCAGCTGGGCAGCCCTCCTCCTCTAAGACTTCTGCATCTTTCTGGAAGGTTCCATGGGTCTTTGGTAACCCATAAATTGAGCAGGACATGATCTCGAGGCAGTCTGTAACTTACTGAAATGTTTCCTGTTCATAGGTACATAGATGCCCAAGAAACATAGGATCACACTGGAGTCCTTAAGCACATGCCGAGGATCATTTGTGGTCTACAAAAAGAGCCTGTGACCATCAAAGGGAAGGACCTCTGACCTATTTTGGACTGCTCTTGGAAACCCCAAAAACTGAAGCCAGGATGTCCTGTACACAACTACCACCATGGAGAGGGACTTGGCAGCAGTATCTGCAGTGTTCAAGGACGCTTGAAGAGCCATTTTGGCCAACAGCCGACCCTCAGCAACAATAGATTGGAATAGTTTCCTGCAGTCCTGTGGCAGATGTTCAACAAAGGCCACGAGCTCGCTGTAATTTGTGAAGTTATATTTAGCAATGACCACCTGATTGATCCAGTCGCTTTTGGTCCTTGTCATAGGAGGTAGCCTGGGAAAGTGCCATCTACCCTGTTCAGTCACAACATCCACCACAAGGGAGGTTGGTGGGGAATGGGAAAACAAGAAGTCACAGTCCTTAGGAGCACCTAATACTTCTTGTCTGCTCTTCTGCATGTTGGTGGAATAGTGGCCAGTGTCTGCTATACTATCTTAGCTGGATCCAGGAGAGCCTCATTAATGGGTGGTGCCACTCTGGAGGATGTCGCTGACTACAAAATGTCAAGCAGCATGTGCTGCTGGTCTCTGACTTCCTCAAGAGGGATCCACAGAGCACCCGCTACCCTTCTAATGAGGTCTTGGAATTGCCTAAAGTCATCAGCAACGGAAGGAGGGGGAGGCATAAGCGCCTCAATTGGCAATGACAAAATAGGAGTTTCAGGGGTGACTTCCTCATCAACTATGGCTTCCAACTCCTCAAATGTCTCCTCCTGCCTTGGAGGGGTAGAGGGTGGATGTGGAACCTAGGTCTGCTGCTGGGGTGGTACCGGTGGTTTATTGACCTATTGCCAATAGGCAGCTCACAGATCCCAAAATGGCCATTGTAGAGGTCCATAATGGAGAGGGGGTGGCATACAGGGCTGGGCCCACCATGCTTGATGTGCTGCAAAGTCCTCCCTTCATGAAGGCAGATTCCCAAAGTAGTATGTAGGACAACCCCTGACAGAAATTGAGGAGACTGACTGGGAGTCCTCTTCTTCCTCCATATCATCCCATGGGGGAAGGGCGTGTCAATGAGGATGGAATAGAGTCCTGTGTCAGGGAATGGCCACTCAGAAACTGAGGTCTCAGTACCATGAAGTGCTTGCTACTTGACAACAGTGAGGACTCTTGTTCATTTGACACCAAGAGATCCCTTGAATACCAGAACTCTTGATGGATCAGAAAAGAGTCCCAGGACTGACACCGTAGCCAAAGTTGCTGTGGCTGGAGATGACAGTACCAGTAATCCTAAGTGGTCTGCAGGCTTTGTCAGGTTTCCTCATTACCAAGAGTACAGCTTGTACAGGCACCCTCAGTTGAGCAATTTGCATCAGTACCAGTCGCTGGGTTAAGGTACGGAACTGCACCAATGGCTGAGTGGAATGCTTCGATGCTGACAACAGGGCTGAGCTCAATGGTAACCTGTGTGAGACATTGACAGTAATGGAGACACAAGGGCATACAGCCCTTTAAGTTTAAGCTCAATGACTGGTATCTCTAAGCATGCTGATAATTGAATCCAAAGCATCTTATTTAAGTGTTAAAAATAGTCATGTGATGTTTCCAAGTGTCTTGTGTAATATGACTTCAAAAGTATATTTTTCTGAGATAGTTTCTGAAGTTCTTGTGTTGATAATCTATCACATTTTGACACAATATAAGCAGCTCACTTGATTGAAATATTCAAAATGTAAAGCGTTAATACTGAATGCATTCATACTACCCCAGTGCAAACCTGTCTTAGAGTTCACCAGATACACAATATACCTTACTCATCCTAAAAAGATTGTGGAACAAGATCCTGTGTAGTAATAGAGATCATGTAAGAACCAACACAGAAATGTCTCTAGTGCTATGGAAAGAAACACAGATGTGTTTTTCCATGCTGTAAGCATATACGTATGCATGGCAAAAGTATACAGTTCACCTTTCTAGACACGCAGGCTACAAGAGATTACATCTTTGAATCCCTAAATGTAGGTTCAGCTGAATGTATAGTATACATTTTCAAGTAGATGATATGCACTATTAGCCAAAAATCATAACATTTCTTCTTGTTAATTTTCTTTCTGATTGCAGCGTCTCCCACAATTCTGGATGTCTCAGTTGCTCTCCTCCCTCTGCAGCTCACAGAGGTGGATCTGAGTCTGCCAAAGTCCCCTCAGCTCCTGCTTGCTTCCAGAGGAGTTATTTCCAAGCTATAAAACGTGCATAACACCATTAAACACTCCAGAGATAACGCAGTAACTGTGTACGTTAGACCAAGGAAGATGACCGCATGGTGATGATTTCACTTAACTTTTTACCCTTAACTCATGAGCCATCCATGGTGGTTAGAACTGTGGGAGCCACTGCTAGCAAAAAGGAAATTATCGGTAAGAAATTTCCCATTCTGCAACCCAGTGTCTCCCACAATTCTTGATGTCTGGGAAGTAGCAAGCAGTGAACAGATGGAGAAAGGGTTATAGAAAAGGTCAGAAAAGGGAAAAATGGTATCCCTCCTCATCTATAATATCTGCTCAAAGGGCAAAATCATTTTTGGGTCACTGCCTGCAGCAGTTTCCTGCCAAAAGAAGCCTCTACAGAGGTGAGGAAGTCCACCTTGTACTGCTTGATAAAGGTGGCAGCACTCGACCAAGTGGCCACCTTACAAATTGCCACTTTGGATGCATTAGCTCTTTTTGCCCATGAGGTCACCATGGATAGTGTGGAGTGTGCCCTGACCCCTTCTGAAACTGGAATCTCCGATGCCTTGTACTCTTTCACAATGCATAGTCTAATCCACCTAGCAATAGAGGAGTTGAAAGCTCTGAGTCCTTGGCACTTCAGATGGAAGGATACAATCAGAGCAACTGACCTCATGGATTCTATGTCTGAGGTAAATTTTCCAAGATATTCTGACATCTAAGTCATGCCACCTCTACTCAATGGGATGCTGTGGGGCCTTGAACAGAATGAAGATAGAGCTACCTCTTGGGAAGCATGGGAAGAAGAGTCCAGCTTCAAGATAAAGGGTGGAGTGTATTCTGAGCACCACCTTGTCCTCATGAAACGTGCAGTAAGGTTCTGCATAAAGAAAGCCACCATTTCTGACGTTAGCCTGGTGGATGAGATAGTTCTCAGAAGGCAAGTTTTGATCGATAAATAAAATGCTGACATTGATGTCAATGGTTCAAAGGGATGGTTTCTCATGGCTCTTGGTATAAGTGGAGTCCCACTTGGAAAACGAAGTCTAATCACCAGCTTGGCTAACTAGACTGTCCTAAGGAATTTGGCTACCTGGGGGTTCTCTGCCAGAGTATCTGCAGATCTTGTGAATATCACATTAATAAGGGCAGACACATGATGTGCAATGGTGTCTGAAGACTCTTGGAAAAAAATCCAAGATAGCTGGAATTCCTGGATTTCTAGGGTTTGCTTTTGATCCTGGAATCAGCCACAAAACCTAGTCCAAATAAAGGAGTATACTACTTTCAAACCTGATACTCTTCTAGAAGAAAGAAGTGTTCTGATAACTTTGGAGGACAGATCCAACGATACTAACACTTTCCTTTCAATAGTCAGGCTTTTGATGCACCTGGGTCAGATACAAATTAAGCAGAGGACATTGTGTCAGGATGTCTTGTCCCTTTGGGAGCTGTAGTGGCAATTCCAGCTTCATCTCTATCAGGCCAGAAAACCAGGTCTCCTTGGCCAGTGTGGGGTTACCAATATTACTGTTCCCTGTTCTCCTTTTATTTTCCAGATCACCTTTCCTGGTCATGTGAAGGGTGGAAATGCACAAAGAAGGCCCTTAAAGCCATCTTTGTGATAGGGCATCTTTCTCCATGAATCTGGGGTCCACTTCCCTGGTGAAGTACTTTGATCCCTTCACATTCATGTGGTTCATGAATAGGTCAGTTGGGGGCAGGCCAACCCAACTGGACAATTAACTCAAGAATGTACTGATTCAGGCACCACTTGGAGTTGTTTACCATGTGCCTGCTGAACCAGTCTGCCTTCTGGTTCAGATCTCCCATTAGGTGAACTTCCTTGAGGGAGAAGAGAAAATGCTCTGCCCACTGCATGATTTCCACTGCTTCAACATGAAATGCTGGGCTTTTTGCTCCCCAGTTGTTCACATATACAGCTGTGGTTCTGTTGTTTGAAACAGGACATGGCTCCCCTCTAGGCTGGGCTGGAACCCTAGTAGCATCGGCTTGATTACTCTTAGTTCTGGAAGGTTTATGCTATGGGTCTTTTCTTCCAGGTTCTAGGTGCCTTGAACCATTTGGGACCCCAGGTGCACTCCACAGACCTCCAGACTGGCATTGGCTGTGAGGATCAGGAAGATTTGGAAGGCATATGGATATGCCCTTAAGGACATTGACCTGGGCTGACCACCATTTTAAGGAGTTGATTACCCACTCCAGAACCATCACTTGATCTTTCTTGTGTTCTGGGGAGTAGTTCCATACATTGAAGACAAAGCCTTGAAGGAGCCTGATGTGTGATTGCGCTCGTGAAGTGATCCCTAGGCACAGTACTAGGGGAACTAGCAGTTGAAGGCTTAGTGCATTAGTAGGCCTCTTGCCTACATGAGGAGGTCAAGAATCTTGTGGATCCTAGAGATGGATACATCCTTGCTTGTAAAGTGTCTATGTCTATTTCCAACTGAGTTATTTGGGTGGAAGGAATCAAGGACCTCTTCTTGATTTTGATAATAAAACTATGTGCCTGCAAGAGATTCAAGGTCAAGTATGTAGCTCCGTGTCCCGCTGCTGGGGATGGAGCTCTGATTAAGATGTTATCCTGTGATGGGCGTCTCAATATGATTACCACCACCATTTTTGTAAATGGGATGGCATGGTCTGATAGAGATGTGGAGGTATGCATCCGGCTGATCCATTGCACTTAGAAAATCCCCTAGCCATGACACCATAGAGGTTAGGGTCTCCAGCTGCAACTTTGTTTTCTTCATCCACTTGTTGAATCTTTTGAGAGCTATAATGGCTTGGAGTCCCCCTGTATGCTTCTAAATGATAAAAGAGATGGAGCAGAACCCTGAGAATCTGTATGCTAAGGGAGTGCTCTCTATTACTCCCATATGCAGGAGATGAGAAATTTCATTCTGGATTAGACCATGCTCTACTTGGTCATTTGAGATGGGGGACTGGATGAAAAATGCATGGGGTGGAGCTGGTAACTTGAGGGAGTATCCCAGGCACACTATCTCCCTGCCCCACTAGTCCATGGTCAAAGCAACTCATTACTCCAGGAAGTGGGAAATCTTGCCCCCAAGCTTCAGCTCCAGGTAGAGGCCTAGGTGGTCTTTGTTATAAAGAGGCTTTGGGAGTGGCAGGGTTCTCTTGGGGCTTTCCTCCTGAACTATGGTTCCACAGCTTTCCTCTGGAGAATGTGCTGTATCTTCATTGATATTTCTGTGAGGATGAAAGGAATTCTTTTGTCTGGAGGCTGCTCTGTGCTCTCTTAAAGGCATGGTGTGACATTGGAAGGCACTCTTTAGATTTTGCTGCCATGTCTGCCACTACCTTGTCTAGTTTCTCTCCAAAAAGCAGGGCTCCCATGAATTTGGCAGAGCACATAACCTGCTTTAAGTGGTTTTCCACCTTCCAGGGCTTGAGACATAGGTGGCTCCTGGTCATTGAGCTGGAGTCCATGGCTTTGGCTGAGATTCTCCTTGTGCTCTCTGAGGCTTCAGCAACGAATGCTGTTGCAGAAAATCTTTCTTTTAAAAAGAGCCAAACTCAGGGTGATCTCTATCCTCGAGGGGTCTGAGACCTTTGAGCCAGGAGAGAGATGCCGTTGCAAACCAAGTAGCTTTTAGAGATCCCCTGGGGGAGGATAAAGAGGCCTCAGAGTCTTTTTTAGAGAGTGGCTTTCATTTTTCTTTAGCCAGGGAAGCTGCAGCAACATGAACATTCAGCATCTCAGTAACCAGGACTTTTGGTTCCTGGATCCTATAAAACCCAAGATCATTTCTGTCAATGTGCTTGCTCTTGTCTAGCTTATCCCATTCACCCCTAATTACTTCCTTGAAGGAGGAGTGTCAGGGAACTGTAGCTTCAGGGGAAGATTTTGAGAGGAGAAATCTGCTCAGAAGCTTACTCTCAGGATTTTGTCCAGGTTGAATCCGAATATGGATACAACCTCATTGCACATGGCCTAAAATTGCTCAGAGGAAAAAACATTTGTTGAGTCTTTCCCTGGTGCTGATTGGGGTCAGAGACCGACAATGCACCATCCTCTGAGGAGGAGGAGGGGGAAGAAGAAAAGGAGTCAGAGGACTCAGACCTCCTAAACCTTTTATACTTTTTCTTCTCCTTTGTCATTTCCCTTGATTTTTTAAACCTTTTTAGCTTGCTTAGAGAGCATATGTGCTCCTCCACAGCTAGCCTTGCAGAGGGCCTGAAGTCCTCTCACAAGATCTTTTTCTGAGTCCACCTACATGGTCCCATTCAACTTGGGGTGGCCAGTTTGGGAAGAAGGGGGGCTGCTTATGAGCCCTGCTTCTTTTTCCAGGGCACTCTCCCTGGGGGGCAGAGTGTCATAAACAGATTGTTAAGGGTTAATGTCTCTTCTACCTGTAAAGGGTTACAAGCAGGGAACTGGACACTTGACCAGAAGACCAATCAGAAGACAAGATACTTTTAAATTTGGGTGGAGGGAAGCTTTTGTGTGTGTTCTTTGTCCGTTGTGTGTTCTTCTCTCAGAGGGTCTGAGAGAGACCAGACATTACTACAGGCTCTCTAAGTTTCTTTTCAAATAGTAAATAAAAACAGGTGGTTTAGGCTTTTTGATTGTTTTACTCTATTTGCAATTGTGGATCTGGCTGGTTAACATTTATATGTGTAGTTGCTGGGAATATTTTGATTTGTATTGGTACTGGGGGGAAAGTCTCTTTCTGGTGTCTGTAAGCTACAGGACCCTGTAATATTTACATCTTGAAGTTACAGAGATAATTCTTTACTTTTTCCTTTCTTTTATTAAAAGATTTCTTTTAGAGAACCTGATTGATTTTTTTTTCTTGTTTCCCTTGTTTTATTCCAGGGGATTGGGATAACTCACCAGGACGGGTGGGGGAGACGGGAGGGGAGAGAGATAGAATCTCTCTCTGTTTTCCTTGAATCTGTTTGCCTCTTTGTGGAAGGGAAGAGAGATGCTTCTCTGTATGGTGATTTAAGAGGTTGGATCAGTATCTCTCAGGATAGCCCAGGGAGGGAAATTCTGGGAGGGGGAAAGGTGGGGGAATGGTTTATTTCTCCTTGTTTTAAGAACCCAAGGAATTTGGGTTCTTGGGGTCCCCAGGGAAGGTTGGGGAGGTCAGAGTGCCCCAAAACACTATATTTTTGGGTGGTGGCAATGCTATCAGATCTAAGCTGGTAATTAAGCTTAGAGGATTCAGGTGCTAGTATCTCGTTTTCTGAACTCTAAGGTTCAGATCTGAGAGGGAATGCTATGACATGGGTGGCAGCTGAGTGGGATAGATAAGAATCCAAAAGCCAGTAAGATTATTAATTTGCTTCTCTGCTAGCTGGTTATAAGCAGAGGAAAGGGATTTATTTTTTTTTAAACTGCAGCCAGAGGAATTTTTTTCCCCTTGCTCCGTTCTAGCTGTGCATAGGGAGGGCTATTAAGGTTTAACAACAGTCCTTTGTTAAACAAAGCAGCCTTAAGTGGTTAGCAACGCCCTCCAGCCAGGACACATTTGTAAATGAAAGAGAGTTTTCTTTTGCTTTTTAACTCTTTCAGGAGAGGCTAGTAAGTTAAGAAGGACTCTGTTGCTAAGCAACCCCAGGAAGCCAACAGAGAACCAGCAGTTTAGACAGTAAACACCAGAGGGCGCCTCAGCACAAGAAAGCAGGAACCATGAGTTCCAAGGAAAGCCTGAGACAGGAACGAGCATGGCAACAAGCCATAGTCAAAGAAAATGAACATAGGAGACGGATGGAACTAATTAATGCAGAACTAGCCAAGGAAGAGGCAGCCCACAAAAGAAAACAACAAGAAGAAGAGGTGGCCCACAAAAGAAAACAACAAGAAGAAGAGGTAGCCCACAGAAGGAAACAAGAAGAAGAAGATGCAGCCCACAGAAGACAGATAGAACTCCAGAAGGAGGCCCACCGACAGACCCTGGAATTAGAACAGGCTAGGCAACAGAACACAGCCAATCCTAACAACCCTTTGCCAATAATGGTTCCACAGCACAAGAAATTTCCCACCTACAAGGCAGGTGATGACATTGAGGCCTTCTTAGAAAATTTTGAAAGAGCCTGCCTTGGGTACAGCATCTCTGAAGACCGGTACATGGTAGAATTGAGGCCACTGCTCAGTGGACCCTTAGCAGAGGTGGCGGCTGAAATGCCTAAGAAGAAAATGAACGATTATAAACTTTTTCAAACCAAGGCCAGATACAGAATGGGGATAACACCTGAACATGCCCGTCAGCAGTTCAGAAACCAAAAATGGAAACCAGATGTGTCATTCCCCTGACACGCCTACCACATTGCAAAGAATTATGAAGCCTGGATATCAGGAACAAAGGTTAACAATATGGACGAGCTGCATCTCCCGATACAAATGGAGCAGTTCTTAGATGGTATTTGTAGGGGACTGCGGAAGACTGTGTCACGGCCTAGCTAGGGTATCTCCGCTTTCTCGGCGGCCTTGTGGAAAGCCCCTGCTTGCTAAGTGGCCGGTCATTGTAGGACACGGCATGCCAGTTATAACTTGCTTTTAACTGGTTGAAACCAGTTTGTATGGCCTTAGGCCAAAGGGCGGGCATAGCTTGTGGGAAGTCTCTTTTTGCATATGTATGAGTTGCTTTTGTATTGTGTATATATATAGCTGTATGCTCCCGGTCCCGCCTTTGGACTCCAACCCAGGCCGAGCTGAGCTTCAGTGCTGGGTTCCCTGCCAAAGTGACAGCAACGCCCAGGGTCCCCGTTGCAAATGTGTCACTTTACCTTCATTAAAGCCAAATAACTCACAGTGTGTGTGGGCCTCATTCTTGCAGAGCATCCAAGCACTTTACAGTATTCCTGAGGAAATAGAGAGGTACATCCTAGATGGGAAACCCAAAACGGTAATCGAGGTGGGGGAGATTGGAGCCAAATGGATGGAAGTGGCAGAAAAGAAAAAAGCTACTGTCAAGGGGAACGAATACCCCAGAGGGCACACCGACAATAAACCCTACAACCGAGGGCAGCCAAAGACCCCACCTACAACCCAAGGAAAGCCACAGATGCCCTATTCTTCCACCTCACCAGTCTCCAGTAACCCACCTCGACCCAGTGACCAGTCAGCTGGTAGATGCTTTAAGTGTAATGAACTGGGACATATAAAAGCCAACTGCCCAAAGAACCCCAACCGAGTGCAGTTCATTACACCACCATCACACCAAAGATCCCCAGGCCCAGATGCCTCTCAAATACCCTCGGAGCGAAGGGAAATTTTGAGAGTGGGCGGAAAGAAGGTTACCGTGTGGAGAGACACGGGGGCACAAATGTCAGTTATCCACCAATCCTTCGTCGACTCCAAATTCATCAACCCAAAGGCTCAAGTGACAATTTACCCCTTCATGTCACAAGCTGTAGACTTGCCTACAGCTGAACTGCCTGTCCAGTACAAAGGCTGGTCAGGAATGTGGACTTTTGCAGTCTATGACAATTATTCCATCCCCATGCTACTGGGGGAAGACTTGGCCAACCAGGTGAAGCCGGCCAAGAGAGTGGGAATGGTTACCCGCAGCCAAACCAGGCAAGCTTCCAGACCCATTCCTGTTCCTGAGCCATCCACAGAGGCCCCGACAGAGGTAGTGGACCCGGCTCCCATGCCAACAATGGAAACAGCCACAGTGCTTCCAGTCCCAGACCAGAAACTGGAAAAGCAGCCAGCACCAGAACCATTGCCAGCACTGACGACAGTGCTTGCAAATCCATCTTCAACCCCAACGCCAGAGGGCGCCAGCGAGCCTGAACTGGCAGAAGCAGCAGACAACTACTCCCAAGAGGCTCAGCCAGAGCCTGAAATACCCCCTGGTGCACCAGCGGAGAGCAGTTCATCAGCAACGGAAACAACTCCATAACCTACATTGATTCCAGAGGGACAAAGCCCAAGACCACAGTCTAAGGAAGAACTGGTGTCTCCAGCTTCAAGGGAACAGTTCCAGACTGAGCAGGAAGCAGATGACAGTCTTCAGAAAGTTTGGGCGTCGGTACAGAGCACTCCACCGCCTCTCAGCTCTTCTAGTCAATCCTGGTTTGTTGTAGAACAAGGACTTTTATACAAGGAGACTCTTTCTGGTGGACACCAGGAAGACTGGCATCCGCAAAAACAGTTAGTGGTTCCAGCTAAGTACCGGGAAAAGCTCTTAAGCTTAGCCCATGATCATCCCAGTGGCCATGCTGGGCTGAAAAGAACCAAAGACCGGTTGGGGAAGTCCTTCCACTGGGAGGGGATGGGCAAGGACATTGCCAAGTATGTCCAGTCTTGTGGGGTGTGCCAAAGAGTGGGAAAACCCCAAGACCAGGTCAAGGCCCCTCTCCAGCCACTTCCCATAATTGAGGTGCCATTTCAGCGAGTAGCTGTGGATATTCTGGATCCTTTCCCAAAAAAGACCCCCAGAGGAAAGCAGTACATACTGACTTTCTTGGACTTTGCTACCCGATGAACGGAAGCAGTAGCTCTAGGCAACACCAGGGCTAACACTGTGTGCCAAGCCCTAACAGACATTTTTGCCAGGGTAGGTTGGCCCTCAGACATCCTTACAGATTCAGGATCTAATTTCCTGGCAGGGACCATGAAAGAACTGTGGGAAACTCATGGGGTCAATCACTTGGTTGCCACCCCTTACCACCATCAAACCAATGGCCTGGTGGAAAGGTTTAATGGAACTTCGGGGGCCATGATACGTAAATTCGTCAATGAACACTCCAATGATTGGGACCTAGTGTTGCAGCAGTTGCTTTTTGCCTACAGGGCTGTACCGTATCCCAGTTTAGGGTTTTCACCGTTTGAACTTGTGTATGGTCACGGGGTTAAGGGGCCATTACAGTTGGTGAAGCAGCAATGGGAGTGGTTTATGCCTTCTCCAGGGACTAACATTCTGGACTTTGTAAGCAACCTACAAAACACCCTCCGACACTCTTTAGCCCTTGCTAGAGAAAACCTAAAAGATGCTCAAAAAGAGCAAAAGGCCTGGTATGACAAACATACCAGAGAGTGTTCCTTCAAGGTAGGGGACCAGGTTATGGTCTTGAAGGCGCAACAGGCCCATAAAATGGACACATCCTGGGAAGGGCCTTCACGGTCCCAGAGCGCCTGGGAGCTGTTAACTACCTCATAGCCTTTCCCAATTCCTCCCTAAAGCCCAGAGTGTACCATGTTAATTCTCTCAAGCCCTTTTATTCCAGAGACTTACAGGTTTGTCAGTTTACAGTCCAGGGAGGAGATGACGCTGAGTGGCCTGACGGTGTCTACTACGACGGGAAAAAAGACGGTGGCGTGGAAGAGGTGAACCTCTCCACAACCCTGGAACGTCTGAAGCGGCAACAAATCAAGGAGCTGTGCACTAGCTTCGCCCCATTGTTCTCAGCCACCCCAGGATGGACTGAACGGGCATACCACTCCATTGACACAGGTAATGCTCACCCAATTAGAACCCCACCTACCAGGTGTCTCCGAGAGAGAGGGAGAGTTCGTGATTCCACATGTCTGCCCTCTCCGTTCTCCAGTGGCTGCTGGGGACTTAACCCTGAGTTAGCTGACAGGGATGCTCCTATTCTTTGAGCCTCTCCTTGCTCTGCCCAGACTCTTGGTCCATTTTTCCCATGTCAGAGTCATGTTGTTCCGGTGAGTAAGGGAATCCACCGTCCTATCTGACCCATAGCCCCAGCATGAAACAGAGTTAGAGATGGAAGGCTGGGTACAGGCAGGGCATAACTCACTCAAGCCTAGGAAGGCAGTCTCATGATGGAGCACCATTTGGATTTCATTTGGTGCTTTTTAGGCTGCTCTACTATACCTGGGAAGGTGCAGAGGAGCCAGCAAGGAAGCTTTGAGGGATGTAACAGCTGGCTAAAAAATTGACCTGAGGCAGGAGAGAGATCACTGCTCACCACTGCTCCCAATTAAAAAAAAAGCCCCCTTTAGGCAGATGTGAAGGCGGGAGCTGTAAAAACCAGCATCCACATGCTGCCATGGAGGCAGAGAAACTGGAAGCAAGCAAGCACTGAGGGGGGTTGTGATAAACAGATAGTTAAGGGTTAATGTCTCTTTTACCTGTAAAGGGTTAACAAGCTCAGTGAACCTGGCTGACACCTGACCAAAGGACCAATCGGGGGACAAGATACTTTCAAATCTTGGTGGAGGGAAGTCTTTGTTTGTGCTTTTTGGGTTGTTCTTTGTTCTCACTTGGGATTAAGAGGAGCTAGTTGTGCAACCAGTTTTCTCCAATCTTTCTGAAACAGTCTCTCATGTTCATAATAGTAAGTACTAACTAGATAGAAGGCGGAGTAGTCTTTATGTTGTTTTCTTTATTTGCAAATGGGTATTTTGCTGGAAGGATATTTTACCTCTGTTTGCTGTAACTTATACTTAGGCTAAGGGGGAGGGAGTCCCTCTGGTCTATGTAAAGCTGAGACCCTGTAAACATTTTCCATCTTGATTTTACAGAGATAATTTTTACTTTTTCTTTCTTTAATTAAAAGCTTTTCTTTTAAGAACCTGATTGATTTTTTCCTTGTGTAAGACCCAAGGGGACTAGGTCTGAACTCACCAGGGCTAGGTGGGGGGGAAAGGAGGAGGGGGGAAGGTGAATTCCTCTCTGTGTTAAGATTCAAGGAGTTTGAATCACACTATCTCTCAGGGTAACCCAGGGAGGGGAAAATCTGGGAGGGGGAGGGAGGGGGAATGGTTGATTCCTCTTTGTTTTAAGACCCATGAGATTTGGGTCTTGGGTTCCCCAGGGAAGGTTTTTGGGGGACAGAAAGTGTACCAAACACTATATTTTGGTTGGTGGCAGCGTTATCAGATCTAAGCTAGGAATTAAGTTTAGAGGGGTACATGCAGGTCCCCACTTTCTGGACGTTAAAGTTCAAAGTGGAAATAAGACCTTGAAAGGAGTGTTCTGCCTCTATGATTTTCAGAGAGACAAGAGCAGCCCAGACATCAAGAATTGTGGGAGATGCTGGCTGCAGAAAAACTAGATATCTGGTGTAAAAATATAGCTCCCTAATATAAGAAAAAAAACTTTTCCGCAAAGAATATACACTATATAAAAAGCCAATTGAAATAAAGAATGTCATAAATGGGAAGCATATTTAAAAAGCTATAAACTGCATGTCAGGCTTCAATGCAATTAATGACACTCATTGTTCACAGTTATTAGCAAACACGGCAGACACCACTGGCGAAGTGGTTAAAGATGTTTCACTGACTAATTCTCCTGCCTTCCAGATCTGATCCTGATAATGTTTCTAGTTTTCAACAGAATCTATACGTTCAGGTTCAGCTCCTCAACGTACTTGACAGCTTTCTGTGAGGTGCTGAATGCCATCAACACCCAGTTACAAGCTCTCTACATTTGCAGAATTGATACCTTGCAGAACCAGGACCTAACCAAGGTGACCCTATCCTAGAAGGTCACAAAAGGGACCTAGGAGGGCAAAATAAAAAATAATTTGTGGTAGTCTTGCTGTTAAAACCTTCTGAGTTGTCATTTTGGGACTGAGCTGGGGAGGAAAAATAAATTAAGATTTTCTGCCTGCTCCCCTTTTCCTTTCTTTTCAGACAGAAGTAGGACTCACTAAGGGGAAAGGGTGCCAATATTATGCCCTTCACCTGAGCAGCTTCTCAAGGGGTATCACAGTCAAAGGAGAAGGGGGTGCAGGGAAGAAGTGAGGAAGGTTCAGGTGACAGATACTGGTTTTCTGCAAGAGCTCCCATGCTGAAGGAATTTTCCTCCCTTTACCTGAACATGTCTGAAAGCTTTGTGGTATGATGCAGACTGGCAATGATGGTTTAAAGCAGCCCTGCTGCTTTCCCCATGGAGATCCCAGACTTCCAGCAAAACACAGACCTGGCTTGTAAAAGAGACATGATGATACTCCTGAAGGGGATGCATGGGGATGGGGGTAGGTCCTAAAGCCATCTTGCTGAATTCTCCAGCATATGCACAATACTTTGTGCAGCAATGTGGGAGACAGCTTAGAGGATGCCCACATAATCAGGTGCCTTGGCATGTCCCTATGAAGTGTTAAGTGCTGAGGGAAGCCTCTGGTGCAACAGAAATCTGGATTAACTGTTGCATGCTATTCCAAATACAAAACTCCTTTGCCCTTTAGTCACCTAAACCTTTTTCCTTCTCAGAAATCAGGGATTCAGCATTAGCTTCTCCTTGGCTCCAAAAGATCCCTCTCCTCCACAAAAAGTCCAAAACAAATGAACAGTAAACACACACACAACCCCAGGGCTCATTTCCAACCTACAAACTTGTTCCATTTTCCTTCATGGCACCTGAGCAGTAATTTTTAGGTGCTCCCTGACCTCTGACTTCCCCATTCAATTATCTCAAACCTCACACAAAATGTTTCCTAGTCCTGCTCCTGAAATGTTCTTCCCCAATTTAGCTCCCAAGCTCTACAGGCTTTCAAAACCCCTTCTCTCTCTTTTCCTAAGGTATAGTAGTTATTTTTACTGCTTTACCAGACACTCATTGTTTTTGTGTAAGTAACATTTTCTATTGTTACATTATGTTATACTGTTTCATTTTATATTTAACCTCATTCAAATCAGTCTGATTAAAACCTAACAGAAATGACGACTTTTTTGGACATTTTAGACAATAATCTCTCTCTTCTTTTTTAACAGTTAATCAAGAAAGTTTTAGAACAGAAAACAGTCAGAGTTATAGAGGAAATCCATTGTTACTTTTCAACGCAGCATGTGTATTCTCTGAACTAGCAATTTTGTCTTCTGCTTTCTATTGGAGGATATACAGTAATTTATAATGTAAGCTATTTATATGTAAGAATTAAAAGGTTATAAATTATAGACTGCTGTTATCAATCAACTTACATCTTTTCCATGCATGCCTTCAGGTCCTGGTTCTCCTTGTTCTCCCTTCTCACCCTAGGAGGTGGAGTATATATTTTAGTTTTATGAACAAAAATTATTTTCAGCTGGAAAACTGCATTATGGGAAAAACATCATCATATTCATTACTGTGTTCTATATACAGTACAATATATTTATTGCTGACAGCATAGGAAAACTATTCCTGACACTTAAAGAGGTGTTTCATCCAAATTAAGAGCTTGACCACACAAGGTGCCAAGTATCTGGGAAGCTAATGCTCAGTTCTTCGCAAGAAACATTGAACACCATGTAAATATTCATGGTTGCAATGTTGCACTCAGAAAATGTGGATGGATGGATGTTTAATAGAAACAGACAAAATTATTCCATTAGAGAGTCATCTGTTAGAGGTCTGGGGACTGTCACTCTCTCACTCTGCCAGCTGAAACAGTGTATTCTGATACTGAGTTTGACTAAGAAATGTATAAGAAAGTTCCTATATGACTGAAATAATTTACTTTTCCCTCCACCACAGGTGAAAACTCTGATTTATTATTTCAATTTAATATTTGTTAACTGTGTGCAAAGAAAATTTTAAAAGTAGAAAGTTACATTCAGATGGAGAATAAGTATTTACAATCACTCCCTCAGGGCGCTGGATCAACGGCTGCAGCTCCCCTGTCGACTTTGCTTCTGCTTCTCACACGGCTGGAGTTCAGCAGTCGACGGGAGAGTGATCGGGGATCGATTTATCGTGTCTACATGTGATAAATCGATCCCCAGTAGATTGATCACTACCCACCGAGCCAGTGGGTAGTGTAGATGTACCCTTAGTTATACAATGCTTGGCACAATAGTGGCACTATCCTGATAGAGGAATCTGGATGTTACCATAATATAATTATTAAACAAGAATTATAAGAACAGGAATGCTCCCACTTTCCTTAGAATACTTCCCATTGAGAGTAATGTCCACAATGTTGTTAATGTAACTCTTTGCAGTAACACAATTAACCTGCAAGTAACAACATAAAATTTTCCTATAATTCAACATATTGGGAAAGAAAATAGTTCTTAGGAATGACTATTCTGAGTTCATGTTTCATATCATTTTGTGAGAGAAATGTCCTACAAATTACTAGATGCTTTTAGGGTTTCTTTGCCTTTAATCTGTAATGCTGTATGGTTCTTCGATTTCACCTAAAAAAAAACAGTTCACATCTTTAAAATATTTATTTTAAGTACAATGCTCACAGAAATACCTTTATCTTGAGAATGGAAAGGAAAAGGCAGCATGAAGGATTTGATAGACTAGAAGGATATAGGCTAGTTCACATATTCCCATATGAACTCTTAATTACACAATAAAATATTATTTTAAAGTTCTATTAAAGAGATTCAGTTCTTTACGAACTCTTGTCTACCACTCCACTCTCCTTAATTCAGGTTCCATCAGGAGTGACTGAGATTTCTGCTTACGCAGCCTAATTAATGGGAGATCGGTTTCCAGAACCAACAAAGCTAAACTGCTCAGTAAATGCAGCTAGACTGAGCTTTGCAAGTAATAAGAATAATTCTCACAAAACCATGGGAACAGGCTGTACTGAAGATCAAATCCTTCATGTCAACCAAAGAAAGAGAACAGCAGTGCACTGAATTTCAGTCATCTCAAGGGGACTACACTGGTCTGAGCAAAGCCTATTAATTATGTCAGTATAATCTTCATAATTCTGTTAGCTAAATGCTATAGAACTGAGATCAACTAATTCCATTTGTGACACAACCCTGATTCAAAGCTATTTCTCCAGTGGCAATAACAGAAGGCATTTAATCTAATAATAGAACACCATTTTTCTAAAATGAGTTTATATGAGCCTTCTTAAACAACTGAAGCCTACCAATAAATTAGCATCAACAGGGCTGTATATTTAATGGACCCCCCACATTAGAGGCCTCTAGGTAGTTCTTTGTTTTAACTCTTGTCCATCTAGTTCATAACAAACAATATTATATATTACCCTAAAATATCCACTGAAGGCTTTTCCTTAAGCATCCCTATACTTTTATATTTGGTCAAAGCTGCAGTTCAAAACAGACTTTCATGGATTCATATTTATTTATTTATTGGGGGGAAGGGAGATGGAGGAAGGGAGGGAAACTAATGCCAGCAGGCCACTCTAGAAATTTAAAAAATCCTTGTTTAAAATGTTGGTAGTACATTTTAGCTATCAGCTAAGCTCTGTTTTGTCTCTGGACTTATGTTCAAGAGCATAATATTCCTTGACAGCAGCTTAAAATGTAAGCAAAGCCCCAAAATGAATATTGTTTTTAAGTATCTTAAGTAAGACTTCAGAAGAAACTGAATTAAATAAGAACAAATCTTTTAGATTTCTATTTGTCTGTATCATTCTGACAGCTTGGAAGTGTAATGCTGGTTTCCCCTTTTTCAACTCACAATAGTCAAATTATTGTTACAGTTTGCCAGAATTTCCAAAAGTACAATAATATATTTACAATAACATCTCACTACTCTAGTTGAATTATTTTAAGATTTCATTTTCTAATATATTTCTAGGAGATTAAAAAATATCACTTGAATATCAGGAAATACTTTTCCTTTTGTGGTTTATCTTTATTTGTTTACATATTTTATATACATGGAAAATGAGATGAACATGTGCAGTGCTGCTTCAACAGCACTCTGTGAACCCAATGAAGTCTATACAAGCCTGAGTACAGAGTACAGTATACCTTTCCATATTTCATTCTGCAATGGCAGAAATAACATACATCCTCAGATTGTCTAATCCAAATTAAGACCACCCATATAACATGGATGAAAAAGCTGGGTCACAAGCCAAGATGATCTTCTATACCAGGGATTGACAACCTTTGGCATGCAGCCCACCAGCGTAAGCCCCCTGGCGGGTGAGGCCAGGCCGGGCCAGCTTGTTTACCTGCCGCATCTGCAGGCTCGGCCAATTGTGGCTCCCACTGGTTGTGGTTCACCGCTCTAGGCCAATGGGGACTGCAGGAAGTGGTGGCCAGCACATCCCCATGCTGCTTCACGCAGCCCTCATTGGCCTGGACTGGCGAACCACAGCCAGTGGGAGCTGTGATCAGCCGAACTTGCAGACATGGCTGGTAAACAAACTGGCCCGGCTGCCAGAGTGCTTACCTTGGTGAGCCGTATGCCAAAGGTTGCTGATCCCTGTGCTATGCCTTAGAAAACACTCGTCCTCCCTACTGCAGGCAGGCAATCACTTAAAATGCTGATGAGTGGTGCAGGCCACAAAGGGCTGGTAGTGTGGTGATTGTGGTTGCTGGGTGCAGGTGAGAGATACAAATATTACAGTTTCCATGATTCAAAAGATGTCAGACTTCAAAATGCTCATTGGTTGTTTAGACAAAAGCAAAGATCATTTAGCAGACAGGCCAGGATCCCTTTAGCATCTAAAGAACCTAGGTCAGCCTGCCGCACTGTATGATTTTCATGTGAATTTACATTGAATTTTCAGTAGATTAAATTACTTTCATTCACAAACATTATTCTGTGGATTGTTTCTCTCTTCTTTCTGCAAAGCAAGAATTCCTATAAAACAGAGTTCTGATTCTCATCACTTACTCCTATGTAAATTAAGCCAAGTTATCTTGCTCATTCCTGACTTTATTATATACATTATTTACTTCATGACTTATCTTAAAATGTAGCCAATCTGCAGAATTTAACATTCAGTAAAGTGTGGTAAGAGGTCTAAATAGTCAACATTGCTAGATATATCTTAGGTTTGCACAAAAAAAAGTGTTAAAAGCTATTTTAAGTCCAATGTTCCTGCCTGCTCAAAACATCTTCAGATGGGACAATTAAAGTTAATTTGTGAATACTTGCAAAATAGTATTATAATGCTGGAAGTACCGTGTGCCTTATTTGTTAATTAAAACTAATCCAACATTACAATATTGAATTATGTGCAGATATTATATTTCCTGGATTGAATTCTGCTTTCAATTACACTCACACAACTAGGCAGTGGAGTTGCTTCAATATAGCTGAAGATACTTGTGTGAAATCCTGCCCTACTGAAGTCAGTGGGAATACTCCCATAGGGCCAGGAGTTTGCTCTCTGCCTACAAAAGTTGTTGTCAAAAAGAGAGTATCAACTACCAACTCCAATTTTCCATTGCATTTAAAATATTATTGAAGTTTCCCATAGCAACTGCTATAGTTAAGGCTCAGTTCTAACTTTTATTCTAAACTCTACTTAATCAGTTAGCCATTACTGTCACAGATCCTTTTTATGGTCTTTTCCAACTTTGGTCCCAACCCAAATAGATGTTTAAAGAAAAAAAAAGAGAGAGAGAGAAAGAGAGAGAGACAGTTTGAGCAAAAATGAGCTAGCTGGTTTTTGAGTGTGTTAGCATGAAGAGATCCACATTTCCTCATAAGTTCCAAGTGAGAATTTTCTGCTTACATGAAGCTGAAAATATGAACCTTGGCTTGTTTTTACAGTCTTTCCTGGGGAAGGGAAAATAACCCAAAACTAAACAAATTGTTTACAGTATTTTTTATTATTTAAGCATTTAAAGTTGGTAGTTTCACATAAGCTTGTTAAAAAAATCTCTTTTTTTTTTCTACATTTTAGCGACTGTTCATTAAGGATGGTTCAGTTAAGGACAGCAATAAGGATTCCTTAAAGTAAAGATATATTTGTTAAGGATGATTCACTTAAAAGAAGTTTATGTCAACGTGTTCACCAAAGACTCCATCAGTTAAGGAGGTGTTTGTTATGGAAGCCTCAGGTAAGGCTGCCTGAGTTTAAGATGAACCAGTTATGGTGATGTTTCAATTTAGAAGCATATTTTCCTGCTTTTCCCTCCTCCCTCCAATTTTTCTTTCCCCTACTCTTTAAATTACACACAAAATCTATAATTAATACAAAATTAAGAGATCAAAAAACATGTCAGGAAACTCCACAAAATAAGGTTTCTTCTGCAGCGTTACTTTGTCAACATTACTTATTTTCTATTTCTGATTTCCTTGTTAAATAAAAATCTTAACATATTTCTCTTTATTCCAATCTATTCTTTAAAATATGCAGGCTATGCAACATTACTTAGTGCTGAGGCAGAAACATTGACTTTTGGAAATTCCTGATTTTACAGTGCATTATTCTAGCTCTTTAAAAAGATAGTTAAAGCCAGTTTTGCATATGATAATCTTGTATGTTTTTTTACAGATGCATTTGTGGTGTGCTGTATCTGAAGATTAATTTCTCTTCCTTGTGACTCTTTCTTCATAACTCATAATAAATTGAATCCAGCTATAGCAAATATTCACTAATTTTCCCTGCAGATGGTATGAATTTACCAATTGAAACATTGGGCTGATGACAGCCCTTAGGGCTCTCTTCTGGCTTTTACAGTCAGAATCATGCAGGGGCGGGGCTGTGAAGGCCCTCCATCCCAATGACATTCTCGCTGACTGAGCCAGAATGCCTCTGGCAGTGCTGGGACAGTGGTATCCCAGAAAAGAAGCAGCAGCTGATACACCTTTAAAACGGTGCAAGACATGCTTCCCTCTATGCCACTGGCCAGGAAGAAAGGAGAGTGGTGACACAACCTCATCCCTTGGAGCTGTTTAAGATTGCTTTTGGCTATAGATGCTCTCCATACTTGAGTACAAGGAGACAATGACCAAGACTAAGAATACCTTCTGCTCCCTGACAAACTACACTGGGCTAGCCACAGCCTAACAATTTGCTTTCTTGTCAGTAAACCATATATTTTAAATAGCCCCATTTTAACTTTTTCTTTGCAAATCTCTATAGTAAATATTTTTTGTTGCATTCACTTTTCTAAACAATACTTCTATTTATGTTGACACAGATAAGAGTCACTCACTTTTTTTTTAACCTTTCCGTAAAAGAAAGATTTATATGGGTTTATTACTAAGCCATAACAATTCCAAGGTTAAAATTTGACAAATAAGTTATCAGCGATTAATTTTTTTAATCACTTAACAGCCCTAGTCGTAAAACCTCTAAATGTTTTTCATGGTGATATCCATTTTTAAAATGTCCATTGATACATATTTATACAGACTATAATACCCTGAACTCTGTTGAATTAGTAATATTCATTCTAAAATACTCTGAACTTTCAAAAAACTTTAATGTGGTATTTATTTTAACTACATCTAAATACAAAAGGAAATTCACACAAAAATATAGCCCAGAACAGAAAATGAAGTAGGAGTAATGGCTGAAATGCTGTTCTTAGCTTTCCCCATTAAGGCAAATTCTGCACTGCCTTAAATCCCATGGAACACCACTGTTGTTGAAAAATTTGGCCTAGTATGCAATTGTGGTGTACACCATCTGATGTACAAACAAGCATTTTAGCTCCAACCCGTGTGAATTCCTGTATCATACGAATTACAATACTCAAATTCAAAGGGATGAGTTAAAGATACAGACTTCGGAGCTTCAGCCTTAATTGTGTTATCACTGATGCAAATTCTGCCCTCAGATAAGTGGGTTCATTTTCCATTGGCTTTAAAGGAACTTGCGTATGTTTACCTGATGGCTGAATTTGGCCAAGGCCATGGTACCAAAATCTGTAATAGTATTTTAACATTCTTTTGTGTATGTGAATAAATCTCATGTTAAATAGCAATGCCTGTGCTGATGAGCATTAGTTGTACTTCAAATAAATATTACAAGTAAATGCATTTCATGTTCAATTGCAATTGTTTCAAATTTTATATTGGGCATGCCTCATTCTGAGAGAATTTGCTTGAACAAACAAACAAAAATCTACTATTTAATGTGGCTAGATATTTTTCAAGGCAACTATCAAGGTTTTTTCCCCACTTTGAACTGTAGCATCCAAAAAGTGGGGACCTGCATGGACCCTTCTAAGCTTAATTCCTAGCTTAGATCTGATAACGCTGCCACCAGCCAAAAATGTAGTGTTTGGCACACTTTCTGTTCCCCCAAAACTTTCCCTGGGGAACCGAAGACACAAACCCCTTGGTTCTTAAAACCAGGAGAAATAAAACATCACCCCTTCTTCCCCCGCCCCCCCCCCCCCGTGTTGCCTGAGAGGCTACACTGATCCAAACTCCTTGGATCTTAAAACAAAGAGGAATTAACCTTTCCCCCCATTTCCCCCCTACCAATCCCTGGTGAGTTCAGACCCAATCCCTTTGGGTCTTAAACGGGGGGGGGGGAAATCAAGCAGGTTCTTAAAAAGAAAGCTTTTAATTAAAGAAAGAAAAAGTAAAAATTATCTCTGTAAAATCAGGATGGTAAATGCTTACAGGGTATTCAGATTCATATAGACTAGAGGGACGTCCTCACCCCAGCCTGAGATTCAAAGTTACAGCAAACAGAGGTAAAACTCCTTCCAGCAAAATACATATTTACAAGTTAAGAAAACAAATATAAGACTAATCCACCTTTCCTGGCTATACTTACTATTTTGAAACATAGACTCATAGACTCATAGACTCCAGGACTGGAAGGGACCTCAAGAGGTCATCGAGTCCAGTCCCCTGCCCTCATGGCAGGACCAAATATTGTCTAGACCATCCCTAAGAGACATTTATCTAACCTACTCTTAAATATCTCCAGAGATGGAGATTCCACAACTTCCCTAGGCAATCTATTCCAGTGTTTAACTACCCTGACAGTTAGGAACTTTTTCCTAATGTCCAACCTAAATCTCCCTTGCTGCAGTTTAAGCCCATTGCTTCTTGTTCTATCATTGGAGGCTAAGGTGAACAAGTTTTCTCCCTCCTCCTCCTGATGACACCCTTTTAGATACCTGAAAACTGCTATCATGTCCCCGCTCAGTCTTCTCTTTTCCAAACTAAACAAACCCAATTCCTTCAGCCTTCCTTCATAAGTCATGTTCTCAAGACCTTTAATCATTCTTGTTGCTCTTCTCTGGACCCTCTCCAATTTCTCCACATCTTTCTTGAAATGCGGGGCCCAGAACTGGACACAATACTCCAGTTGAGGCCTGACGAGCGCACAGTAAAGCGGAAGAATGACTTCTTGTGTCTTGTTTACAACACACCTGTTAATGCATCCCAGAATCACGTTTGCTTTTTTTGCAACAGTATCACACTGTTGACTCATATTAAGCTTGTGGTCCACTATGACCCCTAGATCTCTTTCTGCCAGACTCCTTCCTAGACAGTCTCTTCCCATTTTGTATGTGTGAAACTGATTGTTCCTTCCTAAGTGGAGCACTTTGCATTTATCTTTATTGAACTTCATCCTGTTTACCTCAGAGAGAGACTGATTCAGAAAGATTGGAGAAAACCTGGGTGTACGTCTGGTCCCTCTTAGCCCCAAGAGCGAACAACCCCCCAAAACAAAAAGCACAAACAAAGACTTCCCTCCACCGAGATTTGAAAGTATCTTGTCCCTCCATTGGGCCTCTGGTCAGGTGTCAGCCAGGTTCACTGAGCTTTTTAACCTTTTACAGGTAAAAGAGACATTAACCCTTAACCATCTGTTTATGACACAACCAACTGTTTATCACATGCCCCCCAAATCTTAGACAGTGTGGAAACACACTGGCAGTGATTTCTTCCTAGAATTTTAGAATAAACAGATTAATAAAAACACATGCACCTTTACATATACTACTAATTATGTAAACTACAAGACTTTTCACATTTTAAGGACAATTTTTAACCAGCTGAATTTGGGAAACTTTCACGAGAGAGTGCATCAGCTACTTTGTTAGAAGCCCCTGAAATGTTTTGAATTTCAAATCAAAATCTTGGAGAGCTAAACTCCACTGAAGCAGTTTTTTGTTGTTTCCCTTGGCAATATGAAGCCACTTTAGCGCAGCATGGTCGTTTTGTAGCTGGAAACACCGTCCCCAAACGTATGGGTGTAGCTTTTCCAGGGCATACATAATGGCGTAGCATTCTTTTTTCACTGATTGACCAGTGGCTTTTCCTCTCAGACAGTTTTTTGCTGAGAAACACGACAGGATGGAAGTTTTGATTCAGTTTTTTCTGCATTAAAACTGCTCCCACACCATGCTTAGATGCATCTGTGGTTACTAGGAATGGTTTGTCAAAGTCTGGGGCCCTTAGCACAGGGTCAGACATGAGTGTCGCCTTAAGCTGGGTAAAGGCCTTCTCACACTCATCAGTCCACTTAACTGCATTCGGTTGGGTCTTTTTGGTCAGGTCTGTTAGCGGGGCAGCGATTTGGCTGTAGTGTGGTACAAATCCCCTGTAATACCCGGCCAAGCCTAAGAAGGATTGGACCTGTTTCTTTGACTTTGGGACAGGCCACTTTTGGATAGCGTCCACCTTGGCCTGTAGGGGGTTTATTGTTCCTTGACCCACCTGGTGTCCCAGCTAAGTTACCCTTTTTTGGCCTATTTGACACTTTTTAGCCTTAACAGTTAGTCCTGCCTGCCTGATGTGCTCAAAGACTTTTTCCAGGTATTCTAGGTGTTCGGGCCATGAATCAGAAAAAATGGCCACATCATCGAGGTAGGCAACTGCATATTCTCCCAATCCTGCTAGGAGACCATCTACAAGTCTTTGGAAGGTGGTGGGTGCATTTCTCAGCCCAAAAGGAAGCACATTAAATTCATACACCCCTGCATGGGTGATGAAGGCTGACCTTTTTTTGGTGGGTTCATCTAGCGGTACTTGCCAGCACCCCTTGGTTAAGTCTATTGTAGAGATGAACTGGGCACGTCACAACTTCTCCAATAGCTCATCGGTGCAGGGCATTGGATAGTTGTTGGGACGAGTTACAGCATTTAGCTTATGGTAGTCCACGCAAAAGCGCATTTCCCCATCTGGTTTGGGTACCAGAACCACTGGAGATGCCCATGCACTGGTAGATGAGCGTATTATACCCATCTGTAGCATGTTTTGGATCTCCCGTTCTATAGCAGCTTGGACATGAGGAGACACCTGGTAGAGTGGGGTTCTAATTAGGTGAGCATTACCTGTGCTTGTTAATGGAGTGATATACCTGTTCAGTCCATCCTGGGGTGGCTGAGAAAAATGGGGGGAAGCTAGTGCACAGCTTCTTGTTCTGTTGCCGCTGCAGACGTTTCAAGATTGTGGAGAGGGTCACCTCTTCCACGCCACTGTTACTTTTTCCTTCGTAGTAGACACCTTCAGGCCATTCAGCGTCATCTTCTCCCTGGGCTGTAAACTGACAAACCTTTAAGTCTCTGGAATAAAAGGGCTTGAGAGAATTAAGATGGTAAACTTTAGGCTTTAGGGTGGAGGTGAGAAATGCTATGAGATAGTTAACAGCTCCCAGGCGCTCTTGGACTGTGAATGGCCCTTCCCATGACGCTTCCATCTTATGGGCCTGTTGTGCCTTCAAGACCATAACCTGGTCTCCTACCTTGAAGAAACGCTCTCTGGTATGTTTATCATATCAGGCCTTTTGCTCTTTCTGAGCATCCTTTAGGTTTTCTTTAGTAAGGGCTAAAGAGTGTCGGAGGGTGCTTTGTAGGTTGCTTACAAAGTCTAGAATGTTAGTTCCTGGAGAAGGCATAAACCACTCCCATTGCTGCTTCACCAACTGTAATGGCCCCTTAAACTCGTGGCCATACAGAAGTTCGAATGGTGAAAACCCTAAACTGGGATGTGGTACAGCCCTGTAGGCAAAAGGCAACTGCTGCAACACTAGATCCCAATCATTGGAGTGTTCATTGACGAATTTACGTATCATGGCCCCCAAAGTTCCATTAAACCTCTCCACGAGGCCATTGGTTTGATGGTGGTAAGGGGTGGCAACCAAGTGATTCACCCCATGAACTTTCCACAGATCTTTCATGGTCCCTGCCAGGAAATTAGATCCTGAATCTGTAAGGATGTCTGAGGGCCAACCTACCCTGGCAAAAATGTCTGTTAAGGCCTGGCACACAGTTTTAGCTCTGGTGTTGTTTAGAGCTACTGCTTCTGGCCATCGGGTAGCAAAGTCCACAAAAGTCAGTATGTACTGCTTTCCTCTGGGGTGTCTTTTTTGGGAAAGGACCCAGAATATCCACAGCTACTTGCTGAAATGGGACCTCAATTATGGGGAGTGGCTGGAGAGGGGCCTTGACCTGGTCTTGGGGCTTTCCCACTCTTTGGCACACTTCACAAGACCGGACATACTTGGCAACGTCCTTGCCCATCCCCTCCTAGTGGAAGGACTTCCCCAACCTGTCTTTGGTTCTGTCCACCCCAGCATGGCCACTGGGATGATCATGGGCTAAGCTTAAGAGCTTTACCCGGTATTTAGTTGGAACTACCAACTGTTTTCGAGGATGCCAGTCTTTCTGGTGTCCACCAGAAAGAGTCTCCTTGTATAAGAGTCCTTGTTCTAAAACAAACCGGGATCGGTTAGAAGAGCTGAGAGGCGGTGGGGTGCTCCGTGCCGCCGCCCAAGCTTTTTGAAGGCTGTCATCTGCTTTCTGCTCAGTCTGGAACTGTTCCCTTGAGGCTGGAGACACCAGTTCCTCCTTAGACTGTGGACTTGGGCTTTGTCCCTCTGGAAGCAATGTAGGTGATGGGGTTGTTTTCGTTGATGGTGAACTACTTTCCGCTGGTGCGCTATGCGATATTTCAGGCTGTGGCTGAGCCTCTTGGGTATGGTTGTCTGCTGCTTCTGCCAGTTCAGGCCCACTGGCGCCCTCTGGCGTTGGGGTTGGAGATGGGTTTGCAAGTGCTGGCGTCAGTGCCGGCAACGGTTCTGGTGCTGGTTGCTTTTCCAGTTCCGGTTCTGGGACTGGATGCACTGTGGCTGTTTCAGTCGTTGGCAGAGGATCCGGGTCCATCACCTTTGTCTGGGTCTCTGGTGACACAGATGGGGCGTCTGTGGACGGCTCAGGAACAGGGATGGGTCTGGAAGCTTGCCTAGTTTGGCTGCGGGTAACCATTCCCACCCTCTTGGCCCACTTTACCTGGTTGGCCAAGTCTTCCCCCAGTAGCATGGGGATGGAATAATTGTCATAGACTGCAAAAGTCCACATTTCTGACCAGCCTATGTACTGGACAGACAGTTCAGCTGTAGGCAAGTCTACAGATTTTGACATGAATGGGTAAATTGTCACTTGGGCCTCTGGGTTGATGAATTTGGGGTCCACTAAGGATTGGTGGATAGCTGACACTTGTGCCTCCGTGTCTCTCCATGCGATAACCTTCTTGCAGCCCACTCTCAAGGTTTCCCTTCGCTCCGAGGGTATTTGAGAGGCAACTGGGCCTGGGCATCTTTGGTGTGATGGTGGCGTAATGAACTGTACTCGGTTGGGTTCTTGGGGCAGCTGGCCTTTATATGTCCCAGTTCATTACATTTAAAGCATCGCCCAGCTGACTGGTCACTGGGCCAAGGTGGGTTGCTGGAGACTGGGGAGGTGGGACAATAGGGAGTCTGAGGCTTTCCTTGGGTTGTAGGTGGGGTCTTGGGTTGCCCTCGGTGACAGGGTTTATTTTCTGTTTGCCCC
Organism: Gopherus flavomarginatus; assembly: GCF_025201925.1. Lineage (NCBI taxonomy): Eukaryota > Metazoa > Chordata > Testudines > Testudinidae > Gopherus > Gopherus flavomarginatus. The sequence continues at coordinate 162,032,243 of NC_066620.1, forward strand.
CCGTGATATTCGCTTCCCTTGCTAGTAGCTTTTTTTTTTTCTGCCACTTCCACCCATCTGGTTCCAATCTCCCTCGCCTTGGTTACAGTTTTGGGCTTCCTATTTAGGATGTACCATTCTATTTCCTCAGGAACACCCTCTAAGAACTGCTCCAGTTGTATTAGGAGGGACAGCTCGTCCAGAGATTTAACATTTGCTCCTGATATCCAGGCATCCCAATTCTTTCCAATCTGGTAGGCGTGTCAGGTAAATGGGACATCTGGTTTCCACCTTAGGGCTCTGAAGTGCCGACAGGCATGCTCATGTGTTAGCCCCATTCTGATTCTGGTCTTGGTTTGAAACAGTTTATAATCGTTCATGTGTTCATTAGGGGTTTCAGCCGCCACCTCTGCTAAGGGTCCACTGAGCATTAACCCTTAACCATCTGTTTATGACAGCAACCAACAAACATTACCTTCCAGGTAAATTACTGCAACATCAGCTGATGAGATAAAAGGAACTTTTCAGAATTGTGTTCCGGAGTTACTGTAAATAGAAGTTGTGCACTCCTGCTCGAAATTTACTTCTTCTTAAGAAGAAATTGTTAGTTCAGAAAAAGGTAATGGAATATAGAATCTTTTACCTCTACCAAATTCAGCCCTAGTTGGTAGTAACCAAAAGTTGTTACCATCCATTAAATGAACTGTCAGGTGATCTCAGTCTAGATCCTATTGGACAAATACCCCATAAACAGAAATTACCATTACAAATGACACTATTTGGCAGAACACTTTTGTTGGAGGTCTAAGCAGAATCAATATGAAGAATTAACTATCCGCTCAAGAATAGGGTTGAAGCACAACAGTGGGGAGTGTGGGGAAGCCTATACTACTGCTATACATGACACATCTGTTCCATTGACAAACGAAGGATGTTAGTTTCCTTGGTTGTCAATCAACACTTTTAACAAGCACAATAGTAATTTCAAAAACAAAACAACTAAATACAATAATGTAAGTCATTGGGTATACTTGGGCATTTTTGAAAGTTGAGATAACAGCTACTTCCAGTAAGTCATTATCCATCAAAAGAATGCTAACAAAGGAAGACATTATTATAGTGATTTAATAACTTATGGAAACAAGATGTTGCTCCATAAAGTGATCCAGGAATGTAGAACTCCAACATTTCTGCTGACCATGAGAAAAAGAGAACTACCTGTTTGTCTCTTGTTACCAGAAGTGAGACTGAATGAAAAGTACAATACACTCTGATCAGTGTGGATATTAATATTAATACCATATTTATAGTTTAAGGTAAACAGGGAAAAAAAGAAGGTATCACTGTGGTTTCTCCTCTTTTCTAGACTATGTACTATATGCAAAAGGTGGTAAGGTGCTTCATATTCACATTAATATACAGGGCCAGATCCTGATTCAGGTTTCTTCTCAGAGCCCTAAATATGTTCACAGTCCAGTCAAGCGCTGAAGCTCCAGAGGAAAAATGAATCCTACGACAAGGAAACACCCACTCAGAAACAGCTACATACAACTGCTGAGCCCGACTAGGTGGTGATCTCAAAGACATCTTACAGTACTGCCATACATAGCGATTGGAATACTGGGAAGTGTAACTGGAAGAGAAAGTGCCTCCGCTTATGTCCCAGAGGGGGTGGCAGCGTGACAGTTGTGGAGAAAGCAAAGGGAGCAATGGGCTAACATTCCCCTTGCTTCCATGTAGCAGAGTAAAGATGTGGCCCACATTTTTTAATTTGAAGTTTGATTTCTGTTTATAACACCTGTGTGTTATTGTTGAGTTAGGATTTTTCTGTAAAAGGAACAGACTTGGGGTTTTTTTCCCCTCAAGGCTGATCTAAGGAAAACTAAATACCAATTTATTTCTGTCAGCTGTTGCCAAAGAGCATTGGTTTCACAGAATCTGTTGGGCTATATTTTTTTAGGTACCAATACTTTCCATGGCTTTGGCAGGCTATTCCTATTGTTTAGTCACTAAAAATGTTTTGCAGATGGTTAAAGCAATGTCTAATATTTGCATCACTGAATGGACGGCAGTGCCTTTTCTGCAAAGGCTGAAACTTGCTGTATATAGTTCTATAGCACTTCTACAGAAACACTGTCACATTCTATATTTGTGACTATGTAATGTGGTTATCAGGCCTTGATTATGTTAGTATCTGCTGCCTCTGTGTTTTTAGACTAAAAAACGTTACTTTATCAATGTTGTTGAACCATATGTGCAAGTCCAGTGACACTTTTTGGCTATACAAAACTGCTGAAATATCCTGGGGTGTGATGTTTAGTCCTTTGTGGTGAGCGTGTACTGTATGAATGCTTTTTATTTTTGTATTGAGAAGATTTTTGCAAAAGTCTGTTGTGTTGTTTTGCTTTTCAGGAGTTCATGTGAATGTTTTTCCATGATTCGATCTATGAAGGTTGTATTCCAAGTTTCATTTTAAATTGGAAACCTAATTGCAAATCAGCGAAAATACTGGACTTCACCTTGTTTCTGCTTAACCAACATGAAATCATAAATTTTGTCCAATTTTTAATGCAAAACCATGAATTGTTCCAAACTTATTTGTAACTTTCATGAACTATAACAAATATTTCAATGAACCAGATCTGAGTTTAAACTTTGTTACAAAACCCATCACTAAATGCTTAAAATAGTTTCACTACAAGCATTTGCAAACCTTAGAAATTAAGCAAGTGTATAGTGGTAATAGTTTTATGTGTTCATTATGCAGTAATGTAAGACACCGCTCCATTTGATAAGTTATCTCCTTAAGAAATAGAAGTGCATGGAGGTCAGAGGTCAAGAATGAAAAGTTAAATAAGAATGAAGACATAGGAATGTATATGCAGCAAAAGTGCTTTGGAAAAGAGGCATTTCTTTGATTTTATTTCACTTGTTCATTCTAGAGTGCGATGAGGTTTTCCTTTGGAACATTGTGCTGAGAGCATGAAGATAGTGAAACGGTTTCAGCAAGTTAGTTACCTGTGAAAGGAAAAGTTATGAGGGAAGATCTGGGAAAGGCAAAGATTAACTTGTCTTGGACTCAGAAAAAAGGGTGCATAGGCAGTAGTAGGGATATATATAAAGGATGCCAACTTTTATGTATTTGTCGTCTATATCTTTTTTCTTCATCTTTTACACTGAATACCTTGCATATATTGCAAAGGAATACTTATTTTTATTGTAAATACAGAATGAAAAAAAATGTCAGATATATGCACCAGTCTCCCATATTAGGCATTCACATTTGAAAGTTTGGGGACAATATACCCACACATAAATTATCACTTTTTCTACTAAATAAATCTGAAATGGTGAAATTAAATTAAATTGAATCTTCCTTTCTTTTAGTGAAGATATAGCAGAACTTGGCTGAGACGAGTAGAAAAAGTAACTAGAAATAGGCAGAACAGCAGATCAACATGGATTTTCTTTGAATTTCATTTTTCTTGTACTAAAGGATCCTTTATAATGAAATTTCTGCCAGAGAAAACATGCATATGCAATGCCATTTTTAATGGGTGAAATATCTGTTTTTAAGATAATTCAGTTATTCACCAGGTAGACACTAATATGCCAAAAAAGAAAAAGCGGCACCAGTAGTTTACTTCTATGCTTTGTTCCTGTCAAAGAGACTGCAACCCTGATTGTGACAGAAAGCCAGAGACAAAGTTCAAGTTCTCTCTAAATGTGTTCACCATATTTTTTCTGCTAAAAATAATCTGATCTCTGCTTGAGAAAGCTGACTATGTCAAGTCAAAAAGAGCCTTTAATTTGTAAATGTTATTTACACATGACTGAAAGACGTTGAAAAACATGAAGGAGATGGAAGCCAGAGCTGAAAACCAGGCACTCTGTGGAGTGCATGTACTAGGGTTTAAAGAGAAAAGGCTGGCTTCAGGAAGTATCTCCTGTACATTATTGGGTTGAATACAGCCCCATTCAACACTCACAAAAGGTTATTACCATCTGCTACCTTTTCAGCAGACTACATGAAATAAGTTCCACTGAACACCTGCCCATATCACAAAAACAACTATCTCCATTAGAACTCATTGGTAATCTTGTTCACTATTTTAGCAGAGAACAGAAAAAATGATAGATGGTCTGAAATCACTACCAGAGTAAGGTTCAGAGATAATATGGAGGAATCATGTAAGTATTTCAGACAAAGGTTCTTGCTGTATATGACTGCAATGGATGCAGACACGTCCTCAGCAGTTCCAAGGAAGTGACCTTATTAGCTGGTGCTAAGACTAGATATTTAGAATTTCCAGCTCTCATTCACAAACGGAATTGATTTTGATAGGGTCCTAGCACAGTTTGAAGCTTACTATATGCCTAAAAGGTGCACCTAAGAAAGATTTCTCTTCCACACAAAATTATAGGAGGAATCTGCTACAGACTTGAAGCTAAAAAGACAGTCTTGCAGTTTTGGTCTCTTCAGAGATTCCCTGATTATAGAGAAGCTGGTAGTGGGCTGCAGAGATAGGAAGGTATGCGAAGATTTGCTGAGAGACTAGGAGTTGACTTTAGAAAAAGCCTTTCAAATTTGCAAAGGAGTGGAACATGCAAAATTGCAGGCTTTAAGTAAGGAGGAGAGTCAAGGAAGCATACATGAGGTACCCTACTACAGCATACAGAGGACTGAAGAATATGAAAGTCTTAAAGTACAATCATTCTGCCAAACAACACCAGGCAAAAGAAAACTGTAAATGCAGTGAGGGAATACACTGATGAGGCATTGTACATTGGTTTCACAGAACCTTATCACAGACCCACGTAGCTGGATTATCTCACCATCTCTTCTTTAGATACCTTGCAACTTTTATTTCTCGTACAGAATAATTCTCTGCAACAGTGCATATAGCAACATCCACTGGTGGTAGCAGCTGCAATACATTGCTGGTTTCCTTGCAATGGAATCCTGCCAGTCCAATCTAACAGCATACTCTGGCTCAGCAATTCCCATTCAGACCACACTGCTTCCAGCTTGAATGAGAAAGGAGACTCCCACATGTCAGTAGCTTTATTCAGGTTGCTATGTTAAATAAATATATTGTACCTGCCAACTAGGGTTCAATTATGTTTGATTCAAGTTGCTGTAACACCAGATCCCCTGAAAAGCCTCTTGCATTTAAAATTCCTGGTGACACATGTCAAAGGGAAAGCTCTAAAATTAGTTAGAAATGGCATAATTTCTTGGACATCCATTACTTGGTATGTAAAAGATTTTATTGTTTATATTTTACTATTCTGCAGATGGAAATTGTTGCATAAAAAAGGACATTTCTGCCTTATTCATTGTAATTTTATATGCATGTACACACACACACACATACACACACAAAAAGATAGTACACTGAAAATCACAGTCCTGTCAAAATTAGTTTCATTCACAGTCACAGTTAATTGCAGAAGCACGTTAATTAGGCCATTTAAAATCACCTGGATCCCATGAGATCTGTTTAAAACAGACTAGATCTGAACAGGAGAACCTGGTATTCTTTCTTATCTTATGGATGTACTGCAAGAAGAGAGATTCCCATGACATTTTTGGTTAAAAAGTTATTTCCCACAAAATTCCCAGTGAAACCAGCCAATGAGGTTAGCTTCCAGAAGAATATTTTATCTATAAGAATGAATTAGAGGATTTGAGGAATTTAGAAATTCATAGAGTCGTTCGAATAAAATCTCTCTCCACTTAGAGCCTGCAATAGCTGTTATGCACCTTTATGCCATACCAGCACTTCTGTGATCCTGCCAGCATCTCATCCCACACCTGTCAGTTCCAATGGCCAATACAAGCTTGACAACAGGTACTCTAGCTTGGGAGCAGCTAGTGCTCCTTCTTGAAACAATAGGGCTGGAATATGCCTGCTCAGAGCAGGTTAAAGAGTAGCAGCAGAATCAACTGGTCTGCATTTTCAGTGGTGGCTGGGCTCCAGTGAGTATTACTGCTTTTAAAAAAATAAAAATAAAATAAAAAACAAAAAGCTGATCCTGTCTGTACTTATACTCCACGTCTGTTTGTTCACTATAACAAAGCAATTAATTGATTTTATGACTGGATTTCTAAGTGTTTGGGGATATTTGTTTTTATATTAGCAAAGAACAAAAGTGTCAGAACACAAAAGGCTCATTTGTCAAGGCTGTGCACTCACATTCTTGATGTCCCTGAAGTGAAAGGATTTAGAAGGCAGTTCAACATTTTAACCTACATCAACAATAGTTTGGAAAACTTGTATCTAAGACACTATGTATTAAATTGGCAAGAATTACCAACTATTTATAAATCTCAGTGAATGACACTGGAAAAGTCTGTGTCAGATCTAAAACCTTCATTACAATTATTCAAAACAGAACTATGCACAATAGCTTATTAATAATTTGAGTACATGCAATATAGAGTGTACCTATGCACGTGTCCTGTGCAGTGAATCTGTAAGTGAAATAAATACTTCTGAACTTGTAGTAATTTCTGTCATATAAATTCTTAAACAGACAAATGCAACTAGTATCAGGTGACAGACGTCTATCATCATATAGCCTTTTCTCAAGTTTGGTCTTTGCTTTAGGGTTTCTAGTAATACTGAGTTCACTTAAATTTCAACCATTAGTAGGCCTTTCAATATCATTCAGTGATTGACAGAAATACGAACATAGACATTACAGAATGCTTGTGCAAGGATATCCGAGACCTCAAACTATTTTGGAGTGATTAGGAAACAGCAGCCTTAAAGGGACATTCCAATCGAGGTTAAATGTTTCAGTTTTGTAAAAAGGAAAAAAAAGTTATTACAATCACCAGAAATGTGCTAATTTTTATATTCAACTGAAACATTTTATTCAGATTTATAAATTCCTTAAAAGTGTCTCAACCCAAAAATTGCAGTATTGTGCTAGTTCATGACAGAATATCTAAAAATAGGTTCTTTCCAAAATTGTTTTATTGTTAATTGTCTTCATCCTTCCAATTCTGTTTGTTTTGTCTAGCTGTTGTGTTCTGCCTGTCAAGTTGAATTTAAGCTCTCTGAGGTAGGGACTGTCTTCTTTGTTACTTGTCTGTACAATGTCCAAACATGGGGACCATGATCTATGATTGTATAATAGAACTACCTATGAACCCCAAATAGTAAAAGGTGAAACTGATTAATCTATTTCATTGACAAAGATGACTTGCCCTAGAAATGGGTGGGATGTCTTTTAAATAGGCTATGCCAATATAGCTGTATTTTGCTACTGCCTTGAGATCCACTAGTACATAAAATTGTGCAAGTGCAGAGTAGCACTGAGGACAACAGATCTCTCTACAAGTGCTCTGGAGTCTGCATTAGCACATCATGATGCAGGACCAGGGCCATGGCTTGCATTAGGAAGGTGGAATTAGAGGTTTGAGAACCTTGCAAACTATTTGATGGTTTCCTCAAACCTAATTAGAGTTCATTAGCCTTTCTTCCTGAATTTTAAACCCATGCTTTTGCCCCAAGTGTTAATTCACCATTCAAAAATGTTTTCCTAGCTAAAGGGAAGCTGATGCTAGGTAATGTGGATAGAAGAACCTCCCGCAGCCTCTGAGAGCCAGGCTGGCAAAAATGCATGACTTGTACCCTGTATATATACACCTTATCTATTTTTCCTGATTCATTTCTCTCTCCCTCATCCTTGCTCCTTTTACTACAGTGTCTCTGCATTTATTTTTCACTTTGCCTGTTCTCAACTCCTTTTTTCATCCTCCCCACCATCTGTTTTTCATACTTTCTCCACATTACTGGATTCATATACTAATGCTCTCTTTTGAAAGGTGTGTAATTAAGAAAAAGGAGGTTTTCCTAATTCTAGTTCCTATCTCTTTACTTGGACATAACAGAATAGCATGTTACAGAAAACTAGAGGCCAACATATGAAATGAGTGGTCTTCCAGTTACAGGTAGTAACAGGTAGTTCTGTTCCACTCAGTCTGCAGTCTGACAAATTGCAGTGTAATATACTGTACTCTGTTCAATATATTCCATAAGAGTAAAATATCAGGGTGTGGCCGTTGTCCTGAGTGAGCAGGTTGGGATGCAGAGGAAGAGCTATGGGAGGAAGACCCAACAGAGCAAGGAGCAACACAGAACCAACACTGTCTTGGCCACACTGGAGCAATGAGAATGAGCTTGGCCCAATCCACCTAGAGCTTGAGGATTACCTGCCGAATGATCAGAATGGGGACATAGGCATACAGAAGGGCTGACTTCCAGCTGCAGTGGAAGGTGTTGGAGATGGAGCCTACGCCGAGATCCCCAGTAGAACAGAATAGTTGACACTTCCCGTTTTCTCTCCTTGCACACTTGTGAATCACAGGGATGCCCTGGGTTGTGAAGACAACCTAGAGAACACTCTCCTTCAGTAACCATTCATGGCTTATGGAGAAACCCTGCAGAGGTGGTCAGCAAGGTGATTTTGCACCCCCAAAAATGGACTGCTACCGAGTGAGTGATGTCTTCTTCGGTGCAAAATTGCCATAGGTTGATTGCCTCCAGCAGAGTAACTTAGAATGTGCCCCTCCTCCGAACTTGTTCACACAGTACTTCGCAGTGGAATTCTTAGTGCGTATGTGAAATACTGCATGCCTGATGAGGTCTCAGAACGCATAATATGTATTGTGCATGTCCCGAAGTTAATGTTAATGTCCCCTTTTGATCGCTGAATCAATAGAATATAGTAATGCAACATTATAGATAGGAACAGGAGTTTAGCATCTACAAGCTAGTTAGATCACATTGTTAAACTTCTAAAAAGATAGAGGTAAACGCAAATACAATTGGTATATATTCTTAATTCTCTAACAATACAGGCCTACATTGCCCACTAACTCCAAGGCCACTGATAACTTCCCGTATCAGTGACCTTGTACTCAGTGGGAAACTATTCGGTCGTGGAGATCCTGCTCTTTGTTCTACTCAAAGCCAAAATCACCTGCCAGGTTGCCGGTTGTGGCTTTGAGTCAGCCACAGCCCAGCCATTGGTGGTCTTCCTCCTCACAGAACTGCTTGAGATTGTTGGGGTACATGCTCTCGGGGCAAAGATGCCACTATGGGGTGCAGCAACAATATTTCCCTCCACATTTCTTCATGTAACCTTTTCCTCCCAAACAATGGGACTACCCTAAAAAGAGAGAGAGATCCCACAAGAGGAAGCAGTTGGGCTCGGGCTTCAGACAGTCCTCATGCCTTCCCTCAACACAGGCCAAGTGCTTGTTTTGACACCTTTGTCCAGAACATTGGTCCTGTTGTTCCTCCATCCCCCTGGGGACAGGCTGGCCCACTTTTACAGAGTCACTATCAGATGGGCTACACAATCCAGTTCCTCGCCATGCCCCATTCTCATCTTCCATCCCTGTCTTTCTCCAAGGACCCCCCTCATGAGACACTGCTCATTGAGCAGGTCAGCTCTTTGTTGAAGTTGGGAGTGGTGGAGGAGTTTCTGCCAGAACACTGTTTCCACAGTTTTTACTCCAGGTACTTCCTCATACTGAAATCCAAGGCTGGGATGAGACCTGTTCTCAACCTTCATGGCCTCAACAAATTCATCAGGTTCATGAGATTCCACATGGTCGCTCTATTGCTATCCTCCACCCATGCTGTCTCAGAAAGACTGGTGCGCTGCTCTTGACCTCAAGGATGCTTACTTTCATGTGGTGACTCTGCCACATCTCAGGAAATTTTTGCATTTTGTAGTATGAGATTACTTTCAGTATATGATTCTCCTGTTCAGCCTGTTTTATGTCCCCCGAGTCTTCACCAAATACATGGTAGTGGTCATGGAATGTCTGAGGAGGAAGGTGTGATGGGTTGGATCACAGAAACCCCCTTGGGGCTGCCAACTGATGTGCAAGATTACTTCTGCCTGTTTTCCTGCCCTGGCAGTTTAGGACTTCAGTGTCCTGCCTGGTTTGAGCCAGACTCACTAGCCTGCTGCAAAGCCAGACCCAGGGTCTGAACCATGTCCCCTAACAGCTGTAGGCTTAACTGAAAGCAACTTACCAAAGTGTGCCTGTCTTTAACAATCAAATATACAACTCCTAATGAGGTCCAAACCTCAGATAAATCAATTTATCCATTTTAAAGCTTATACAGGGTAAACTCATAAATTGTTCATCCTCTTTAGACTGATAGAGAGATATGCACAGTTGTTTGCCCCCCTCCCCCTAAGGTATTAATATATGTTCTGGGTTAATTAATAAGTAAAAATGATTTTATTAAATACAGAAAGTAGGATTTAAGTGGTTCCAGGTAGAAACAGAGAACAAAGTGAATTACCAAGCAAAATAAAATAGAACACGCAAGTCTATAACTAAGAAACTGAATACAGATAAAAAACCTCACCCAGTAAGCTTCCTTTTACAGACTAGTCTCCTTCTAGTCTGGGTCCAGCAATCACTCACACCCCCTGTAGTTACTGTCCTTTGGTCCAGTTCCTTTTAGGTATCATTGTGGGTGGAGAGGCTTTCTCTTTAGCCAGCTGAAGACAAAATGGAGGGGTCTCCCAGGGGTTTAAATAGACTCTCTCTGGTGGGTGGAGACCCCCTCCTCACTCATATGCAAAGTCCAGCTCCAAGATGGAGTTTTGGAGTCACATAGGCAAGCCACATGTCCATGCATTACTCAGTTTTTACCAACCAAGCCACATATATGGGAAGGCATGGATGTGGATTGGAATCTTCAAGTTCATTGTTGGCTTAAGTGGTTTTTGATTGGGCACTTAATTTGCACGTTTCTCAAGAAAGTGACCAAATGCTCTACTAGGCTAGTTAAAATCAAGCCAGTACACAGCCAATATTCATAACTTCGAATACAAAAGTGTTACATGCATACAAGTATGACAAATACATTCAGTAGATCATAACCTTTACATAGATATGTTACATGGCATATGTAGCCTAAAACATATTCCAGTTATGTCACATATACATTCATAAGCCTATTCTATAAAGCCTTATGGGGGGCACTGTCACAGAAGGGAATCCACATTTTCCCTTATCTCAATGACTGACTGGTTGCTGAAGGCAGCTGTGGAGAGGAGGTTCTCACCCACATTGACAATGTATTGCATTTGCTTGACCGCCTGTAATCCTCTCAAACACTGCAAAGTCAGTCTTGGCTCCCACTCAAAAAATTTAGTTGATTTAGACTCCATGAGATTGAGAGCGTTCCTGCCAACCAACCGCTTCCAGGCAATTCAACAGCTCCGCCTTAGTCTGCAATCCCAGCCATCCACAAGTCTGTGTGTGTCTGGGCCACATGTCCGTTTGCCCTTAGTTGGTTCAGTTCACCAGGTGTGCCTTCACCCCCTTCAGATGTAGTTCAGAATGGTTTACTGCCCTGCATTCTCTGGACAGGTTGGTTCACCTTCCTCCACCAGTCCTAGATTCCCCACTCTGGTGGAAGTCCCCACACAATGTGTGCCAAGAATTCCCTTCACTTGGCTCTCTCCAACCAGTCAGTGGTTACTGAACTTCCCTTCTGGGTTGGAGGGATGCATTGAGGTTGAAGAGCCTGCGGTTGGAACAGGAAGCCTCACTACACATCAATGTATTGGAATTTCAGGACACGCACAATACATATTATGCATTCTGAGACCTCATCAGGAATGCAGAATTTCACATATGCACTAAGAATTCCACTGCGAAGTACTGTGTGAACAAGTTCGGAGGAGGGGTACATTCTAAGTTACTCTGCTGGAGGCAATCAACCTATGGCAATTTTGCCCCGAAGAAGACATCACTCACTTGGTAGCAGTCCATTTTTGGGGGTGCAAAATCACCTTGCTGACCACCTCTGCAAGGTTTTCTCCATAAGCCATGAATGGTCACTGAAGGAGAGTGTTCTCTAGGTTGTCTTTACAACCCAGGGCATCCCTGTGATTCACCAGTGTGCAAGGAGAGAAAACGGGAAGTGTCAACTATTCTGCTCTCCAGGGGATCTCGGCGTAGGCTCCATCTCCAACACCTTCCACTGCAGCTGGAAGTCAACCCTTCTGTATGCCTACGTCCCCATTCTGATCATTCGGCAGGTAATCCTCAAGCTCTAGGTGGATTGGGCCAAGCTCATTCTCATTGCTCCAGTGTGGCCAAGACAGTGTTGGTTCTCAGTGTTGCTCCTTGCTCTGTTGGCTCTTCCTCCCATATCTCTTCCCCTCCATCCCAGCCTGCTCACTCAGGACCACGGCCACACCCTGATATTTTACTCTTATGGAATATATTGAACAGAGTACAGTATATTACATTGCAATTTGTCAGACTGAGTGGAACAGAACTACCTGTTACTACCTGTAACTGGAAGACCACTCATTTCATATGTTGGCCTCTAGTTTTCTGTAACATGCTATTCTGTTATGTCCAAGTAAAGAGATAGGAACTAGAACTAGGAAAATCTCATTTTTCTTAATTGCGCATCTTTCAAAAGTTTGAGAAGCACTGACGTACATGCCCTTTTCCATACAGAGACCCATTCAGCTAAATCAATTCCTTTGTCCAAATCCGTCTCCCACCTTTCATCTGGGTTGTTTTCCTACCCACTTTTTTCAATCAATCAAAATATCTTAGAAATAAAACATTTTGGTCCAAACCACTTCTGGGTGAAATCTTCAATTGTGCTTAAAGGTCCAAATAGAGCTATTTTGTATCCAGATTTGACAATAAAATGTTTGACTTCTACATATTGAAAATACGAGATCTTTATATTAATTTACATTATTACATTTCTCTTGGTATGATTTCAAATCAGGACCCAGGAACAGCTGTACAAATTGAATAACCTTAGCTCTCACAGTGAATAGTTACTTTGATATTTCCTGGGGATAAATTCCTGATCATTAATTAAAGTAACTAAGGGAGAAGTCCTTTGCAGCAGGAATTCAAAAAAAAATTGTCCAAAGCTGCTAAGGTGGTCTAGAATAGATTAATTTTTTGTTAAAATTTTTTTGTGACAAATTTCTTTGAAACCCGACAACTGCTACAAGTAGCTATATATGGGCTCCAGCCTTGTTTGAGTTTTACCAACCATGTGTATGATTTATAATTAACACAACTGATCACATTTTTTAATTGTGATGCATAAAAATAAACTATATGAGGGAAAGCCAGCCCACCCCTCATTGTAGGTCTGTGCAGACCTTTAGAATGCACACTTTGACTTTCAAGTTTCCATATGAATTTTAATAGTGCATCCTGCCATGTTTTTAACATCATGTGTTTGACCAGTAAAGCCAGTTAAAGGGTACATTGGTAGAGAAGAGGAATGGCAATCACCAAATACTGAATTGCATTGTATCAAATGCCTAACCAGAAAGAGAGGCTTCATCTTCTGTTTATTCACCTTGTTATTCCTTTATGTATACAGTCTCTCTCACATTTGTGCAAGTCTCAGTGACTAAAAACAGAATCTAACTTGGGGCAAATGGATTTTTAACCAAAGAAACACAATGAATTCTTTCCAGCAAGGAATATTTTTAAGTTAGGATACTGACTGGAAGAAAAGATTCAAGGTGAGGGATATTTCATTTTTAAAGCTTTTGATGTAAGAAGATTTTCCTCATAGAAAAATAGGCATCTTTAAGACAGAGGGGCAGTGTCATAAACAGATAGTTAAGGGTTAATGTCTCTTGTACCTGTAAAGGGTTAACAAACAGGGAACCAAACACCTGACCAGGGGACCAATCAGGAGACAAGATACTTTCAAATCTCGGTGGAGGGAAGCCTTTGTTTGTGTTTTTTGGGTTTGGCTTTGTTCTCTCTGGGTTCTGAGAGTAACCACACGTACCTACAGGCTCTAATTTTCTATTCAAGTAGTAAGCGCAAGTAGAAAGGCGGTTTAGTCTTTTTAATTGGCTTTCTTTATTTGCAAATGTGTATCTGGCTGGTAGAGGTCTAATGTGTATTTGGCTGGAAGTATTTTAAATTGTATTTCTGCTGGAGGAGGCTTTTTCTCCAGTTTCTATAAGCTGACAGACCCTGTAACTTTTACCATCTAAAGTACAGAGACACCTTTTACTTTTTTCTTTCTTTTTATTAAAAGTTTTGGTTTTAAGACCTGTCTGATTTTTCCCCCTTGTTGAGGCTTAAGGGAATTGAGTCTGTACTTAACAGGGAAGGAGAAGGGAGGGGAAGGGTGGAATCCCTTTGTTTTAGATTCACAGAGCGTGAATCTGTCTATCTCTCCAGGAGACCTAATTTCTCTGTGTTGTGATACAAGGAGTTTGAATCACAGTAATCTTCCAGGGTAACCCAGGGAGGGGAAAGCTGGGAAAGGCAACGGTGAGGAAAAGGGTTACTTTCCCTGTGTTAAGATCCAAGGGGTCTGGGTCTTGGGGGTCCCCAGGTTTTGGGGGGACCAGAGTGTATCAGGCACTGGAATTCCTGATTGGTGGCAGCTTATCAGATCTAAGCTGGTACTTAAGCTTAGAGGAATTCATGCTGGTACCCCAACTTTTGGACTCTAAGGTTCAGATTGGGGAAAGATACCATGACAGGCAGATCCTCAGATTGTCCAGTTGTGATAGCTCTATTGAAGTCAGTAGAGCAATGACACTTTCCAAACGGTGAGGATCTGCCCCTATTTTTTCTTTTATTTCTAATTTTCATGTACGTTAGAAAAAATGTTAACTTATAGAATATAAAAATGAAAGATTTGGGGGAAGATATTTGCATTTCACTCCTCTGTCTTAGTTTATTCTACAAAAATAACTAGAAAATAAACTTTTTTGATGTAGTTACAGTCTAATTAAGTTCAAATTGCCCCATATCCTTTCCCAGGCAGGAGGGAGTACTGCCAAGTAGCCATTATAAAACTATGGCTTGAGAAAGAGAGCATGGTTTGGAAGATAATCTAGGGATGGCACTAAGGGAGTAGTTAGCTAAAATTTTGGTCAGTGAAAAAGGTACCATAGGAACTATTAATGTGCAGCATTTAAAAAAAAATCTGTACAGGATCTTTTATTATAGGATTAATTTCTAGGCCAAGAAATCAATATTTCCCCAGTTTTTAAATCAGAAATTGCAAAGATTTTATGAAAAATTTCCCACAGACGAGTTTAGAATTTGTTTTCTAGTACTTACTTTGATCCTACATATTAAGAACCTTAAAACATTAAAAAAAACTATTTTGAAACTTTTTAAAAGCCTTCTTGTATGATGGTTTTACAAGGTGAATGAGACCGAACTTCTTGTCATTTATGCTTTAAAGTAGGATTATATCAAGTAGATGTTAAAATAAAGTATCTTGAAAGAACAAAATTGTCTCACTCTTCTTCAGACTAATCCTATAAGAAATAAACTGAAGTGATAATGTAACTTTTACACACTATTTGGCTCAATGGCATGACAACAAAGTGAGTTTACAGGCTGATCTACAGCTTCATTGTGGTGCTGACAGGTTCACTGTATGTTAAAGAATAATACTTGCACTGCTCATAAAGTCAACAATCTCCAGTACTGATAACAATGCCCATAGCAATAGTATTAGAGGAATTGAAATGACAGCTCTGACCTTCTAGTTTCATGAAATGTGTCTTTCTTTGGATTACACTGTTTGCACAGAAGGGAACAAACAGCGCAGAATATTGGAGAACAACTTACTTCCATACACGGTATCCTTGTACATGAGATCAGTCCATTCCTCCTAGATGTACAGCTTATGTGGCTGCCACAGGCTGGATTCTGCAGCCTGCCAAGTTCACTTTGCACCATTTACACAACACGAAGTGAATTTAAAATAACCAGACATTTGCACTTCTCTGCATCTTCCTGGCCCAGCTCTCTCTTGGCTCCACTGTACAGTGTAAAGGGGAGCAGGGGGTGGGAACAGGAGGAGAAGGAGCATGACAGAATAAGGCTTTACTATACTTGATCCATCTCTGATGGATCTTCTACTAAGTGTAAATTAAAGCTGCCCCTTTCCACCCGATATCTTTAATTTGAGCAGGATCACGCCACTGAGAATAGTAGGAGTGTATTGGGCTTCCTGTTAGCTCCCACTCTCATTGTGCCCAAGCAGAGGTTGGACCAACAAAGAATCAAGGCCAACAAGTTCATGCCTGATAAACTTAGAGATTGAAGACTGGGTCAGTTTTAAATGTTCATCTTTACAGACTTGCGTAGTCAGCATAACTGAAGTGTAAAATTTAGTTAATTCTCACACTGTAATACAAAGAATAGTGGTGTCATATTTGTTAAAAGTCACAGGTGCTGTTTTAAACAGTATAAAACACACGCCATATTGTCTGAATTGACATTTAATTTTATGTGATAAATCCCGATGTGACAGTGATTTCTGCAGTAGTAAAATTAATTTTTCAGCATTACCATTATTTTAATTTAGCAACACTGCAATTTCAAACCTACTTGCTACTTACAAGTATTTAATAAAAAACACCCTCAACCTAATGTTGTCTAGCAAGTAAGCCATTACATGTATTACCATGGCATTTACACCTCATGACTATAAGCCATGAGTCACAGGTGTTAATACATTTATAAAGCTGCAGAATAGCAGCACTGGAATAATGGGAAATTAATTCAGCTTTACTGTGCTTAATATTCATTTGCTTTGAAAAGAAAATGATTAATGATAGAACATCTCAGTTTTCGTTTTAGAAAGCCACTTTGTCCCTTATCCCCACAAATCACCAGATGTAGCTCTGAAGAGACTGAACCAGTTCAGTACATAAGGTTTGGGCAGGCACTGGGAAGGAAAGAAACTCTTCTCTTTACATTTTTCATTGTCATGTAAATAAAAAGAAAGAGAACCAAATAACGCGTGACTGTTACAATAGGAGATGAAACCCCAAAAAACTGGGTAGTTGCTTCTATCCACAACAATGAAATGATATTTAGTGTTTGCTGCCCACTTGATATTTTTGGATTTTCAATACCTGAAAGTCAATAAGTTTGCTATGAAAGTCAAAGTTCAATAGATCATAAATTTGGGAGAAAAGTCCAATTTTTAGAAGAATACAGAAAACACTACTATTTACAAATACAAATAATTCCGGATGGAGGTTCAATAATTTCCTATTCATTGTTCTTAAAGCAGGACTCATATGTTAAGGGATAAGTTTCTAGAAAATAAAATAAATAAAGAAAATAGGATATGCTAGTTACAAATTGTTCTTGTCCTTCTCACCTTCATATTTTCTTCTATACTATCAGGAGGCCCTGAAATTACAATTCTTTTCCAGTGTACTAACCACTTATCTTTCTTCATTTCAAATCCGCTGGAAATCCCATTTCTTCTTTTCAGCCCTCAAGTGCTAACTACATTAATATAATACTATTACCATTCACCCCCATTTGTTTATGAGCAAGAAAGCTCTAAGTTATCACCACACTCTGGTCTCACAGTGTGTGCTGTCCTTTATTGAGATTGTGAGCTTCTTTGGGTAAGGACTGTGTCTTTATTTGTGTTGTATATGGCATATACATAATACAAATTGTTTAAAAATCAGTGGTCCATAAACCATAATGTTACCTTTTGGGTAGCTAGACCTACGATAAATGCAGGATGTTTAACCTGCTCTGACTACTTGGCACTTGGCGTCTGTTAGAAATCAGATCCAACGCAATCAGAGCAGTGTTGTGTGATATACAAAAACACCACACCACACAGGTTCAGGAATCTTTTGCCCACCAGTGATTGATCTCAGGTGAATTGCAACTCATGTACTGAGGCTTAGGATACTGGAAGGAGACAATGTCCATTTGCCCTTTTAGCCAGAGAAAGAGCACTATGTCAGTAGCCCTCAGAAGAATAATAGAAATTGAAGGTGGAAAAAATAACCCAATCCACCTCAATCAGTATAAATTATTGCTTACACTCACTCTCTGTGCTTTGCTCAATCTAGTTTTAAATTGCTCAAGGTAAGAGTTCTTTATTTCCTTTGGAAAACTTCTCCATAGTCAAACAAACATTCTCCAACTACCACCTACGTATGCTGTAACTTCCCTTAAGTGCAAAACATGCCTTCTGCATTTTGTTCAGAGCCAAGCATACCGTCAGCATTTAAACAGGGAATAAATTGAACAACTACTGGTTCTTATTAATTAATGTCTAAAGTGGCAAATGTAGACTTGCTGACTCAGTTTTCACAACAAAGAACTGTTACTATCAGGGAGTCCATGTTTTTTAAATGGTCACCTTAAAATAAAGGGAAGCTGAATAAAGAGTGGCAGCAGCAGCTGGAATCATGTCTCTATATCCAAAAGACTCAAGGAGATCATGGCACAGCTGCAAGGGAAATACTTATAAGTCAATAAGCACTTCAGAGCAGAAGAATGGGAAACATAATGAAATAACTGAGAGCTCTCTGTAGAGTTAGAAAAAAATCTTAACGTCAACAAATCATATTTCAGAAAACAGATTGAATCATCTTAAATAACAATTTTTAATGATTACAGATGTTGATTGTAACTTCTGTTATTTATTACCATTACTGGATAATACAACATTCCTCTCTCTCTCTCTCTCTATTCCTAAACAAACAACTTTAAATGTGACTAAATTTTCCTAATCTATAACACATTTTCTTTTAAAGCATTAACAGGGGAAAATTGACTGGTACTTTTGAAGAGGTATGGTAGCTGGTTACACCTCAGCCCTTAAAAAGAGCATAGCTCATAAGTAGTTTGTACTTTCCAGAGCTCAGGAGCTATATCCTCCATTGTCTTCCTCCAACATGATTTTAAATTGGGCCATGTTAGGTACTTATATGTCCCTCATAACCACAGTACCAGAGCCCCACACAATCTTCAATGCATTTATTCCCACAAACATACTTGTGAGTTAGGGAAGTACTATTATCCCCCTTTTGCAGATGAGGAAGGAGGCAGAGAGAGACTAAGGCCTAGACCCACAAAAGGGACTTAGCCTTTGCCACGTTGAGCATCACAACACCTAACTTTCATGTGCCTAGAAAAAACACAGTAACACCACTACAATCCACAAAGCCTGAGTTAGGCACCTACACTCCCTATACCATGAATGGAGTGAGATAGGTAGCTTAGAATGTCATCCACAAAGCCAGCATGACAGGAAGCTGCCTAAGTTAGCCAATGGGAAATCACAACAACTAGGGTGTGTACTAAGCCCTGCTCCTCTTTCAGAGGTAGATCCTGAAGTCTGGGCTGCAGGGAGGCACCTATCTCTGCTTGTGATTCACAAATCAGGGAAAGATAGGCATTTGTCTGCCTAAATCATGTGCAGGGCCAGATCCAATAGGCACATTCCCCACAAAATGGCTAGGGGGTGGGAGGAGGAAGGGAAAGGAGAAAGATATCACTTAAACCTTGTGCTCACAGTACTCCCCTGAGATGTGGGAGAGTCCTAGTTTTCAAGTCCCGTCTCTGCCTGATGAGGAGAAGAGACTGAACAGGAATCTGCCACCTCTCAGGTGAATGTTCTAACCACCAGGCTATAGAGTCATGCTAATTTTTTCTCTGACCCAAATAATATTCAATTATCCAATCATTTAATTAAAGCAGAACTACCTAAATAGGAGAGATTGAGGGAGCCCCACATCAAAATATCCCATAAGCAATGGGTAAAGCACTCACTTGAGAGATGGCCGATCTCTATTCAAATCCCTTCTCCTCAGACAGCAGGTGGGACTCCCCAGGTGAGTACCCTAACCACAAGGCTGAAGGTTATAAGGAAGGTCTGCCTCGAGCTTCCCACCCTTCACCTCCCTAGCTTTTTTCTGTGGAGTTAGGTGGCCTATGACAACCATCTTTCTCCTGGTTCACTAATTGCTCTGGGGCTCAAGTGGGAGATAGGTGCCTGGTGGTCTAGGGTGAGGTAGCAGTGCACATGCTCAGAGGTAGAAACATAAGCACTGAGGGAACTTTTACAGCAAAAACTTAAGCACTAGGCAAGGCGCCTATGGGTTCAATGGCAGCTAAGCAGAAGTTCTGTGGATAGCAGTGGTGCCTAAAAACAGGAGTCAGGTACTTAAGAACTTTTGTAGATCCCACTCTAAGTGACTTGCCAAAGGCAACATAAGATGTCCATGACAGAACAAAACTTCCATCCAGGTTTTCAGTGGCCCAGGTAGTGTTCCAACCATTGGACCATCTTTCCACAGGATGTTAAGGAGTTTTGTTCCTTGGGTTAACATAGGTGTTGCTGCACTGTTTCTGACCACAGGTTATCTAAGATGGGAACATAACCATCTTCTGAAAGTTTTGCTCATGTTGCCTCCTGGTGCAGGGCATGTGGTTCTTTGTCAGGGAATCTACATTCCTTGGGAGTTTTTTGTGCCAGTTGTATGTCTAAGTAGATCCACAGGAGAATTTTCAAGGGGCTACACTTTGAGGAACAAGCTACTGTACTTGTGTTCTATTATGGGTTTCTGGTGTTGGGATTTGAATATGATAGTATACTTTGGTTAAGAGTGACTGATGTAACAAATATATTATTAATAGGAAAAAATGTAGCATATAACCACATGTTCAGTACTTTTCTCACACAGTGAGTCAAATTCTGCAGTGGAAGAGCAAGAGAGGTGTAAATCAAATCCACATATGTAAGTAAACCCAAGCTGGGATTCTGCAATGGGAATTCAAAAAAGGCAGGCAGGTTTAAGTCTTGGATATAGTGGACTAAATTTTTACCTCAGTTACACTGGTAAGACTTCAGAAAGTCAATTCTGCCATTGGTTGTCCCCCAATGATTTCAGTATCAGTTGGATATAAAAGAGTAAAATTTGTCACCTGCTAAATGTTATGTAACTACATACAGTGATCTCCATTAAAAAGTCAGTTTACGTCAATAGACGTCACATATAAGAGATAATATAGTAAATGTTGATTTTTGCACACTCCTCCATAGTAATTACATAATTTTACACATTTGCAAATAGATTTGTAATTAAAATATATCTCCAAACTAATTCTTTGTATTCTCACCAAGTAGGACATGCTGTGTAAATAAAAAGCTGCCAGTTACCATGGAAGTAAGGAATACAATCATGTTAGCACCCTGTAACTTGAAGCTTTACCAAGTATTTTTGTCATGCTAGACACTGTAGGATTAACATAAAATCTTATCTACATACACACATCCTAACACAACAGGCTGGGAACACTGAAAATATTTTATTATGTCTAATTAATATGAACCATATTGTTAAGTACTTATTCTACCATAGCAGAAAATAGACCTTTGTTTGTGAAAGAGCTAAGGACTTCAGAACTAGGCCCTATGTGAGGACAGAAGTTATCTCAAGTATCATAGGTTGAAAACATTTAACCACAAAAAACTGCACTAATGAAGTTATTTACCTTTTCACCTTCTTCACCTTTATTACCCTCAAAGCCACGTTCTCCCTGTTATGGGGAAAAAAAATCACAAGATTGATTTTTAAGCAAATGTCATATACATAAACAATCTACGCTATTTCTATTGCATTTAGTTGTATTTCAGGTTAAAAATAAGGCTTGACAAGACTACACAGCTTGGATACTGAATATCTTGTCAGCACCTCAAAAGATCTGAAACTTATGTGAAAAACTGGAATGGTTTTCTATGGTTTTGACAGCTAACTCTGTTTATAGTCCATTGAGGTTAGTCCAATCATCCCTGTCCAAGATACCAACCCTCTCATTCTGAAAATCAATGTTTTATTTATTTAATTTAAATTTATAAGTGTGACTTGCCAGGTGTCAAGATGCTGTTCAATCACTGTGTATACAAAGCTTATTCAACCAAGAAGACCTCTCTATGAAAAACATACAGAATGATTTGAGCTTTGTAGTATGTGCTGAAGGTCACTATATCCAAGCTCAGATGGATCCAAAGAGTATTGAATTCCTTATTTGAGTATCTTTCACCAAAAAAGACCAGTTACCATTTTCCTCCTATTTAAATTATGGAATTCTTATATCAAGCACTTGTACCTGAACACAACAGCTCTGGTCTCTAATATAGTCAAGATACAAACTAACAAAACCAACATCTTTAATTTACCCAGATATTAATGTATATGTGACGGGTTCCCCCCAGGTTGCTGCCTAGAACTGAAGTGTGAAGGGTTTGGGCCATTTGGGGTGTTAGCTTATGTGCTGGGATGCCACTGAGTCAGCCTATTCTGTCATCCTGGGTCCCCTTTACCTGGCCTTGCTGGGTTAGGTTCACAAGCCTCTTCCAGCCAAGCACACAGGCAGGGCCACACCCAGCTGTACAGAAAGACAGAGATCTGGAAAGATTCGGACTTCAGGGCTCACCTCAACACTCTGTTTCCCTTGAAGGGAGTGGGCACAAAACCCAAAAGGTTTTATGAAATTCGCCCCCTCCCTCAATGTGGAGGAAGATATGCATAACTTCTTGCCCCCCCCACCCAGAAATTACTTAAACTGGGTTATATTATAAACAAGAAATAAGTTTATTAACTACAAAAGGTGAATTAAGAGAATGTAAGAGATAACAGACAGAACAAAGAAGATTACTGACCAAATAAAGCAAAATACATAAGCTAAACTCAATATATTTAAGAAGGGATAGCTCAGTGGTTTGAGCATTGGCCCGCTAAACCCAGCGCTGTGAGTTCAATCGTTAAGGGGGCCATTTGGGGATTGATCCTGCTTTAAGCAGGGGTCCATTTGGGGATTGATCCTGCTTTAAGCAGGGGGTTGGACTAGATGATCTCCTGAGGTCCCTTCCAACCCTAATAAACTATGAAAGAAGCTACAACATATAAATTCTCACCCTAAACGTTATTTTAGGCAGGTTGCAAAGTTTCTGTGGTTCAGAGTTCTAGTTATATTCTTTTTGAGACTGGATTTCTGTCTCAATCTGGACTCCCCCCTTGTCTTCCCTTCAGGTGGCTTTAGCAGTCTTTTTTCTTGGGCAGACTGGCCATGTAGAGGAGGAGTCCCGTTTGTCTTCCTCTCCACCCTTAAATAGGATTTACATAAGGTGGGAATCCCTTGTTCCCAAACTTTACCCGCTCCCCTTCCCTTCTTGTGAAAAGTTACAAGAAGTCCCAGGTAAGTTTAGTATCAGGTGACAAGACCACCTGACTCTGTAGTACAGGGATCGGCAACTTTTGGCACGCAGCCTGCCAGGGCAGACTGGTTTGGTGGGCTGGGCTGGTTTGTTTACCTGCCACGTCCGCAGGTTCGGCTGATCGCAGCTCCCACTGGCCGCAGTTCGCTGCTCCAGGCCAATGGGGGTGGTGGGAAGTGGCACCTAGCACATCCCTCTGCCCACACCGCTTACCGCAGCCCTCATTGGCCTGGGACGGCGAACTGTGGCCAATGGGAGCCACGATTAGCTGAGCATGTGGATGCGGCAGGTAAACAAACCGGCCCAGCCCGCCAGGGTGTTTACCCTGGCAAGTCGTGTGCCAAAAGTTGCCAATCCCCTGCTGTAGTATTACAGCATTAATGAGTTAGTGGCATAATTGAGCATCTGCAGGAAGGCCAAGCCTTTTCACAGTTCATTGTCCTTGCCGATGGGCCATCATCCCTGTCTGGCCTTTCCATTGTTGTACCTGAAGTGTTAGCAGTGGGTGTCACCCAAAGTAGCATAGATTCATAGATTCACAAACTCTAGGACTGGAAGGGACCTCGAGAGGTCATCGAGCCCAGTCCCCTGCCCTCATGGCAGGTCCAAATACGTTTAGAGCATCCCTGATAGACATTTATCTAACCTACTCTTAATATCTCCAGAGATGGAGATTCCACAACCTCCCTAGGCAATTTATTCCAGTGTTTAACTACCCTGACAGTTGGGAACTTTTTCCTAATGTCCAACCTAAATCTCCCTTGCTGCAGTTTAAGCCCATAGCTTCTTGTTCTATCATTAGAGGCTAAGGTGAACAAGTTTTCTCCCTCCTTCTGATGACACCCTTTTAGATACCTGAAAACTGCTATCATGTCCCCTCTCAGTCTTCTCTTTTCCAAACTAAACAAACCCAATTCTTTCAGCCTTCCTTCATAGGTCATGTTCTCAAGACCTTTAATCATTCTTGTTGCTCTTCTCTGGACCCTCTCCAATTTCTCCACATCTTTCTTGAAATGCGGTGCCCAGAACTAGACACAATATTCCAGTTGAGGCCTAACCAGCGCAGAGTAGAGCAGAAGAATGACTTCTCGTGTCTTGTTTACAACACACCTGTTAATGCATCCCAGAATCACATTTGCTTTTTTTGCAACAGTATCACACTGTTGACTCATATTTAGCTTGTGGTCCACTATGACTCCTAGATCTCTTTCTGCCATCCTCCTTCCTAGATAGTCTCTTCCCATTCTGTATGTGTGAAACTGATTGTTCCTTCCTAAGTGGAGCACTTTGCATTTATCTTTATTGAACTTCATCCGGTTTACTTCAGACCATTTCTCCAATTTCTCCAGATCATTTTTAATTTTGACCCTGTCCTCCAAAGCAGTTGCAATCCCTCCCAGTTTGGTATCGTCTGCAAACTTAATAAGCGTACTTTCTATGCCAACATCTAAGTCGTTGATGAAGATATTGAACAGAGCCGGTCCCAAAACAGACCCCTGTGGAACCCCATTTGTTATATCTTTCCAGCAGGATTGGGAGTCATTAATAACTACTCTCTGAGTATAGTTATCCAGCCAGTTATGCACCCACCTTATAGTAGCCCCATCTAAATTGTATTTGCCTAGTTTATCGATAAGGATATCATGCGAGACCATATCAAATGCCTTACTAAAGTCTAGGTATATCACATCCACCGCTTCTCCCTTATCCACAAGACTCGTTATCCTATCAAAGAAAGCTATCAGATTGGTTTGACATGATTTGTTCTTTACAAATGCATGCTGGATATTCCCTATCACCTTACCACTTCCAAGCATAGTTGAAATACAGATGCATAGTTAATATTCCTAACTTCAGAAATAGAAATGATACAGGTATAGAAACTGGATAATCACATTCAGTAAATTATAACCTTTCCAATGATATCTTACAAGACCTATCTTGCATAAAGTACATCTTGGTTATGTCATATTCATATCAAAGATATTTTCATGAAGAATATGAAGTGAAATGTCACATGGGCTCCCACTGAGCCCCCTGACCCACCAGCCTGGGCTCCCACTCACCCTGTAATGCTGTGACAAGTTGCAGACACACTCCTGGTCTCTCACTTTCCCCAGCACACAGGTAGAGATACACCCAGCTGTCACAACATGCAGACTGGCTTTCTGACCAGCCTCTGCATAGGAAGGCTATACAACTAGGGCACTTACTAGATTCTCAGATGCACACCACTGCACACCTCTTTCAGACACACACCTCTGTGCTCTCTAGAGTGGGATCGATCCCCTGTTGAGCTGTGGCTCATAGCTAACAGCCAGAACTGTCCTTTTGCTAGTAGGCACTATGCCCTCCCTCTTTGAATTGGGCTTGCCTCCAGTTGCAGATTTCATGGAACCCTCATCCACCTCAGTGGTCTCTAGGATTCCACCCCACACCTCTGGGCTTCCCTCTAGGACACATCTTCCTATGTATTCTAGAGCGAGGTCTGTCCCTTGCTCAACTGCAACCTGCTGGTAGCCACCAAGCTGGACAGTCTTCTCACTGACAGGCAATACATTTTTCTCCCCCTTTGAGGAAAAGCTGCTTTTAGCCACTAGGCAGTAGGAGCTGGCCTCAATCACACCCACCCCTGTTAGCAGACTGTTTTCCACTGCTTCAGAGGAATTAAAGAAACACTCTCCGATTCCCACAGCAGTTCCTGAGACTTCACCCTTTCCCTCTGGGGTTTCAGCACAATATTGCTCCTTGCTACTGACAGACCCCTTGACAGCCTGAGTGATATTGAAAAAGTCATTGCCAAGTAACAGCTGTGTTGGGTTACCACGTACTACAGCCACAGTTAATTCAGCTTCCAAACCCCAGTTTCTATGTGCGCTTCAGCCAATGGCACAAGGATTTTGTGACCTCCTACTAACAAAGTCTCTGCCATCTGCCCTGGCAGTCTTTCTCCTGAACAAGTTCTCTTCTGACCACACAAATGTCTGCACCTGTATCCCTCCACCCAAGTTGTTCCTTACCATTAATTCTGACAGTCTTTATGGTGTTTCCTGCCTGGCTGTGCAGAGGCTACTTTTACAAACCTAGTATGATAAGTGGCAATTGCCTGAGGTGCCTCTGTGCTCTTGGTAGCAGCGTTCCCATGAGTTGCTTGCCCTGTGCTGAGTGGGAACAGGCAGCATTTATTCCTAAGGTGCTCAGTGGAATTACAATAATAGCACCTTCCAGGCTCTTCTGTTTTTACAGGGGACTTGGGGAGATGAACATCCATCCTCCCTTCCACCCTCCCTTTTCCCAGGAGGGAAACAGAACCCTATTTCCCTGAAACTTAAACCCCTCTGCCTGTGATTTATTTCTAATAGATACTTGGATTTGTTCAAATTGATCAGCTAGAGTAGCATATTCATCAACAGTCTTTACCTTTTTATCCCACAAACACTGTTTTACATCATCATTACATAAATTCAGGAAATGTTCCTGAGAAACAAGATCACACATTTCTTCAAAGCCTGTAATACCTTTTCCCCTTACCCACTTATTCATCAAATCTCTCATCTGGATTACATATGACACGTTTCTCATTCCAGCACCTCTCTTAAGGCTTCTAAATTTTACTCTATTACACCTGAAACAATCTTAAATGGTTTTAAAACCATTTCTTTGAATTTACCATATTCTGAAGCATCTCCAATTGGCATCTTATTGAATATATCCAGAGCTCTCCCAGACAACTTGGCAACCAAAGTGGTCATCTTTTGGTCTTCAGGAATCTCATGGAGTACACACAGCCTCTCAAAAGGTGATGAAATATTCAGCAATGTCCCCCGTCTTGCTGTACACAGGACACGATCGTTTCCATTTGTGAATTTTTGGAGAACTGTGGGGCGGGTGCTGGTTCGGCTTCTTTATCAAATCCTGTTTACGCTTCCTCTCTTTTTCCCTCTCCTCCAGGCCTCCATTTCTTTGTCTTGCAGTTCCAAGGCTCTCTGGTGTGCAGCTTTTTGCTTGGCCTCTTCTGCTTGTGTGGTTCTCTGCTGTGCAGCTTCTTGTTCATTAATCTTCATTTGTTTTAATTCCATTTGTCTTCTGTGCTCCTTCTCCCTCTCTTCTGCCTGCAATCTGCCATGCTCCAGCTTCTTGCTAGGTTCACTTATTTTCCTGGTTTTTTGTCCATACTTCCCTTGCTCAAAATACGCGTACACAAAATAACAAAACTGATAATTACTTTGACTGAGCTCTAGCCACCACACTTAAAACTCATTTAAAATCACCACCAGTGTTTCAGGAGCAACAAGCTGTGCATATGACCCTGCACCACTGTGAGGGTTTACCCCCAGGATGCTGCCTGCAACTGGGGTACCACTGAGCCACCTGACGTACCAGCCTGGGCTCCCACTCACGCCGCAATGCTGTGACAAGCTGCAGACATGCTCCTGACTCACACTTTCATCAGTCCACGGATAGGGACACACTGAGCTGTAATAACATGCAGACAGGCTTTCTGACAAGCCCCAGCATCAGAAGACTACTCAGCTAGGGCACTTACCAGCTTTCCATGTGCACACCCCCTATTCCCAAAATTATACTGTCTTGCACTGCACAGAGAACTGTATAGCCTAAGTTCACAGAATTTACCCTCTCCCTCAATGTGGAGAAAGACATGCAACAGCTTTCTGCCCCAAACATGATTTCCACACACTGGTTTTAGACAAAAGAAAACCAAGTTTATTAACTACAAAAGATAGGTTTTAAGTGATTATAAGGGATAGCAAACAGATCAAAGCAGATTACTTCGCAAATAAACAAAACCACAATCTAAGTTTAATATACTAAAGAGATTGGATACAAGTAGCAAATTCTCATCCTAAATGATGATTTAAGCCATCTGCAGAGATTCTTAAAGAGCAAGCTGCATTGCTTGCAGATTAAAACCCCAGGTACTCCTTTCACAAGCTGGAAATCCCTCTAGCCTGGGTTCAGCCCTTCCCCCAGTTCAGTCCTTCTTCCTCGGGTATTTTCAGGAGTTTCCTTGGGTGAGGCGTCAGTGAAGAACCACGATGTCACTTCCCTGCTTTAAATAGCTTTTGCATATGGCAGGAACCCTTTGTCTCCAGGCTTGGTTCCCACACCTTTTAGTGGAAAAACACTGGTATTCCAAGATGGAGTCCAGTACCAAGTGACTTGGTCACATGACCCTGTAGGGTCACAGTAGACATAACTCCTGTTTTTAGCGTCCTCAGGAAGGCTCCTCATTGGGAGATTAGTTTCTTCTAGAACCTATTATTCTTCCTAATGGCCCTTCCCAGCCAGCCATCTAGACTGATTGCATTCTGCCTAATGGGTGTTCCCCAGGTGTAAACACATTTTAATAGATGTATAGACAATATTCCTAACTTCAGATACCAAAATGATACTTGTATACAAATATGATAATCATATTCAGTGAATCATAACCTTTTCAAGGATATTGGACATGATCTACCTTGCACAAAATACATCATAGTTACGAAATAATCATATCATAATGATATTACTATGTAGAATATGGGATGCAATGCCACAACATACACCCTATTTAATGACAATTGCAATCAAAGTTCTATTCCTTCAAGTATAGGAACAGGCAAACTACCTAATCCAAACACAGATTCCATACTCCACATCCCTCAAAACCATCTAGCAGGAGGTGGTTCTCATTTCATAGACTCATAGACTCATAGGTCAGAAGGGACCAATATGATCATCTAGTCTGACCTCCTGCACAAGGCAGGCCACAGAACCCTACCCATCCACTTTTATAACAACCCCTAACCCAGGACTGAGTTATTGAAATCCTCAAAATTGGTTTGAAGACCTCAAGCTGCAGAGAATCCACCAGCAAGCGACCCATGCCCCAGGCTGCAGGGGAAGGCGAAAAACCTCCAGGGCCCCTGCCAATCTGCCCTGGAGGAAAATTCCTTCCCGACCCCAAATATGGCGATCAGCTAAACCCTGAGCATGTGGGCAAGACTCACCAGCCAGCACCCAAGAAGGAATTCTCTGCAGTAACTCAGTTCCCATCCCATCCAACATCTCCTCGCAGACCATTGAGCAGACTTATCTGGTGATAATCCAAGATCAATTGCCCAAATTAAACTATCCTATCCTAACATCCCCTCCATATACTTATCCAGCTTAGTCTTAAAGCCAGAAAAGTCTTTCGCCCCCACTACTTCCCTCGGAAGGCTGTTCCAGAACTTCACTCCCCTAATGGTTAGAAACCTTCATCTAATTTCAAGTCTAAACTTCCTTATATCCAGTTTGTACCCATTCGTCCTCGTGCCTACATTAGTACTAAACTTAAATAATTCCTCTCCCTCCCTAACGTTAACCCCCCTGATATATTCATATAGAGCAAGCATATCCCCCCGCAGCCTTCTTTTGGCCAGGCTAAACAAGCCAAGCTCTTTGAGTCTGCTTTCATAAGGCAGGTTTTCCATTCCTCGGATCATCCTAGTAGCCCGTCTCTGGACCTGTTCCAGTTCGAATTCATCCTTCTTGAACATGGGACACCAAAACTGCACACAATATTCCAGATGGGGTCTCACCAGCGCCTTATATAACGGTACTAACACCTCCTTATCCTTGCTGGAAATACCTCGCCTGATGCATCCTAAAATCGCATTTGCTTTTTTAACAGCCGTATCGCATTGGCGGCACATAGTCATCCTGCTATCAACCAATACCCCAAGGTCCTTCTTCTCCTCTGTCGCTTCCAACTGATGCGTCCCCAACGTATATCTAAAATTCTTATTATTAATCCCTAAGTGCATGACCTTGCACTTTTCACTATTGTATTTCATCCTATTACTATTACTCCAGTTTACAAGGTGGTCCAGATCTTCCTGAATAGTATCCCTGTCCTTCTCCGTGTTAGCAATACCCTCCAGCTTTGTGTCATCCGCAAACTTTATTAGCACATTCCCGCTCTTTGTGCCAAGGTCAGTAATAAAAAGGTTAAATAAGATCGGTCCCAAAACCGATCCTTGAGGGACTCCACTAGTGACCTCCTTCCAGCCTGACAGTTCACCCTTCAATACTACCTGCTGGAGTCTCCTCTTTAACCAGTTCCTTATCCACCTTACAACTTTCATATTCATCCCCATCTTTTCCAATTTAACTAACAGTTCCCCATGTGGAACCGTATCAAACGCCTTACTGAAATCTAGGTAAATTATATCTACCGCATTTCCTTTATCTAAGTAATCCGTCACCTTCTCAAAGAAGGAGATCAGATTGGTTTGGCACGATCTATCTTTAGTAAATCCATGTTGCAATTCGTCCCAATTACCATTGACCTCTATGTCCTTAACTACTTTCTCCCTTAAAATTTTTTCCAAGACCTTACATACTACAGACGTCAAGCTAACAGGCCTATAATTACCCAGATCACTTTTATTCCCTTTCTTAAAAATAGGAACTACGTTAGCAATCCTCCAGTCGTACAGCACAACCCCCGAGTTTATCGATTGCTTAAAAATTCTCGCTAACGGGCTCGCAATTTCACGCGCCAGTTCCTTTAATATCCTCGGATGGAGATTGTCCGGGCCCTCCGATTTTGTCCCATTAAGCTGTTCAAGTTTGGCCTCTACCTCAGCTGCGGTAATATCCACCTCCATATCCACATTCCCATTTATCATCCCTCCATCATCGCTAAACTCCTCACTAGTCTTATTAAAAACTGAGGCAAAGTACTTATTTAGATATTGGGCCATGCCTAGGTTATCCTTAACCTCCATTCCATCCTCAGTGTATAGCGGCCCCACTTCTTCTTTCTTTGTTTTCTTCTTATTTATGTGGCTGTAGAACCTTTTACTATTGGTTTTGATTCCCTTTGCAAGGTCCAATTCAATGAGGCTTTTAGCCTTCCTCACTTTATCCCTACATGTTCTGACCTCACCAAGGTAGCTTCCCTTGCTAATCCCGCCTTTCTTCCACTCCCTGTAAGCTTTCTGCTTTTTTCTAATCCCCTCTCTGAGTTGCTTGCTCATCCAGCTTGGCCTACAACTCCTGCCCATGTTTTTTTTCCCCTTTCCATCTTTCTTTCTTAGCACCCACATCCAAAGCATTGATATGGCATATATGAAGTCTATAGGTCTGGAGATCAAGAAAATGGAAAATCTCCCAAATCGCAGAATATAGTATTTCTCTCACTTAACTGCAAAAATTCTCCATTATGATTTTGTAATCCTCTCTCCCCTTCTAACTTCATCTTTTGAAGAATTCCATTCCCTTATATAGCAGCCTAAAGTTTAAATAAGGGTAGGTGAAACAGTATGCTACAACATGCAAGCTTCCTATTTATAGTATGTTGCCAAATAATTCAGTTGACACAGCATCATGAGCTACATCTGAGAATCAAGCTCAAAGTTTTGAGATGCACAGATTCATATACTAGCAAATAGTTCAGGGCTTTCCAGCAGCTGTTTGTGGTGGCTGCATTATGCTTACTGTTTTGGCTGATGTGGTTGGTGAAGTCAACAGCTTATATGTCAGTTTTAGTAGTATGCCTAAGATAAAGTATGTAGAACTTAGTCCAGCTATGATAGCAGCCCGTGCTTTTCTGTTGGAAAATGTGCATGTGGTGTTTGTTAAAAAATTTAGAAATGTTTCTTCACTTTTATTTCTCTGAAATAAATTCTGATATATATGTCCCATTATGCATCTTTGATATATTCCTACAAAAAAGGCATTTCCTCCATTTAGCTTCATCAGATGTAAGGTTGCAAATCTTTTGTGACTGTGAAAACAAGATGTCAAATTAGTCATATAAGTTCCCAAAACAAACTAGATACCTGTGCAAATAAAGTGTGGGTAGGTGTTCTGCTGGAAGAGCAGCTCTTCCAGTAGAAATTGAACTAATTCTCAGTTTTCCCTACGGCTAGAATCTGAGCTCTTAGATTTTAATCAAACATCTATGATGCTACTATCGTTATTTATTTCCAATATCATCTCTGGTGCACTATGTGTTTTCCAAACATTTGTGAAAACAATCTCCATCCACAGGAGCCTACAGTTAAGCAAACAAAGACAGCAGGTAAGGGAAAAGTGGATTAAAAAATATAAATAAATAGGATAGGAAAGTTATGCCCAACTTACTCAAGCATGAAAGCATCCAACAGCAATTTTCTTGAAGGCAAAAAAGCTGAGTATCATGAAATGTGTGGACAGACAATGATAAGTGGAAGTAAACCACATAACAGTTCTGGGTTCATCATGCATTATTCCCCACTGTGATTATTAATTGCCTACAATGTGTTTTTCTTAGCAACAGTAGATGTAGAGGTGTTCATGCAAATGAACATTTGCAGGAAATCTAAAAGACTCTCTCCTTTCTTTCCACACTCAGACTCCTTTAAATATGTAGCCCTGTTCTTTCAACGGGAGTTTTAATAGTGCTATGTTAGTGGAATAATTTGCTGTTTCTAGTTTTTAAAGCTTGGTCTATACACAGAGTTGAACTGAAATAACTAAAGGAGTGATTTTATATCATTTTAGTAAAACCAATGCAATTTTCTACATACACACTCTGATATCCATTTAAGCCAGGCTTATTGCAGGCGCAAGATAAACAAATATAAACAAGCCCACATACAAAGTTGCACTGGTTTAACCAAACCAGTTTAGTTTACCCCTAAAGCAAATGTTCCAAAATGGTAGCCTACACAGGAGCACACCTACCACAGGACCGGAAGAAGCCATTTCTGAACTGGTTTGGACTACATCTGTCAGTAAAAGATACTACAAAATATATACATATTGCACACAAAAAGCAACATGAAGAGAATTATTAAGGCTGGGAGGTCTGCTGCCACCACTGATAATAAGAAACGTAGGGTAGTGGTGGTTGGAGACTCTCTGCTGAGGGGGACGGAGACACTCATCTGTCGCCCTGACCGTTCATCCCGGGAGGTATGCTGCCTGCCAGGGGCCCGTATCCAAGATGTTACAGAGGCATTGTCTAGGATTATCCGGCCTTCTGACTACTACCCCATGCTACTCATCCATGTGGGCACAAATGATACTGTGAGGTGTGACACTGAGCAGATCAAGAGTGACTACAGGGCTCTGGGAGTACCGGTTAAGAAGTCTGGAGCGCAGGTGGTATTCTCTTCGATTCTTCCTGTCGAAGGTAGGGGCTTGGGCAGAGACAGATGCATCGTGGAGGTGAATGCCTGGCTGCGAAGATGGTATCACCAGGAGGGCTTTGACTTCCTCGACCACGGGATGCTATTCGAGGAAGGACTGCTAGGCAGAGATGGCGTTCACCTTTCAAGGAGGGGAAAGGCCTTATTTGCGCAGACTGGCTAACCTAGTAAGGAGAGCTTTAAACTAGGTTTGACGGGGACAAGTGAGCAAACCCCACAGGTAAGTGGGGAACAAGACCTGGGAGATGGGTCGGAAACAGGAGGGAGCATGCGCTATAATGGCAGAGAGAAAGGAGGGTCAGGGCAAAGCTGGGAGGCAAGATCAAACCATTATCTTAGATGCCTATATACAAATGCAAGAAGTATGGGTAATAAGCAGGAAGAACTGGAAGTGCTAATAAATAAATACAACTATGACATTATTGGCATTACTGAAACTTGGTGGGATAATACACACGACTGGAATGTTGGTGTGGATGGGTATAGTTTGCTCAGGAAGGATAGACAGGGGAAAAAGGGAGGAGGTGTTGCCTCATATATTAAAAATGTACACATTTGGACTGAGGTGGAGATGGACATAGGAGATGGAAGTGTTGAGAGTCTCTGGGTTAGGCTAAAAGGGGTAAAAAACACGGGTGATGTCGTGCTGGGAGTCTACTACAGGCCACCTAATCAGGTGGAAGAGGTGGATGAGGCTTTTTTCAAACAACTAACAAAATCATCCAAAGCCCAAGATTTGGTGGTGATGGGGGACTTCAACTATCCAGATATATGTTGGGAAAATAACACCGCGGGGCACAGACTATCCAATAAGTTCCTGGACTGCATTGCAGACAACTTTTTATTTCAGAAAGCTGAAAAAGCTACTAGGTGGGAAGCTGTTCTAGACTTGATTTTAACAAATAGGGAGGAACTCGTTGAGAATTTGAAAGTAGAAGGAAGCTTGGGTGAAAGTGATCATGAAATCATAGAGTTTGCAATTCTAAGGAAGGGTAGAAGGGAGTACAGCAAAATAGAGACAATGGATTTCAGGAAGGCAGATTTTGGTAAGCTCAGAGAGCTGATAGGCAAGGTCCCATGGGAATCAAGACTGAGGGGAAAAACAATTGAGGAGAGTTGGCAGTTTTTCAAAGGGACACTATTAAGGGCCCAAAAGCAAGCTATTCCGATGGTTAGGAAAGATAGATAATGTGGCAAAAGACCACCCTGGCTTAACCACGAGATCTTGCGTGACCTACAAAATAAAAAGGCTCATATAAAAAATGGAAACTAGGTCACATTACAAAGGACGAATATAGGCAAATAACACAGGAATGCAGAGGCAAGATTAGAAAGGCAAAGGCACAAAATGAGCTCAGACTAGCTATGGGAATAAAGGGAAACAAGAAGACTTTTTATCAATACATTAGAAGCAAGAGGAAGACCAAGGACAGGGTAGGCCCACTGCTCAGTGAGGAGGGGGAAACAGTAACGGGAGACTTGGAAATGGCAGAGATGCTTAATGACTTCTTTGTTTCGGTCTTCACTGAGAAGTCTGAAGGAATGTCTAATATAGTGAATGCTTATGGGAAGAGGGTAGGTTTAGAAGATAAAATAAAAAAAGAGCAAGTAAAAAATCACTTAGAAAAGTTAGATGCCTGCAAGTCACCAGGGCCTGATGAAATGCATCCTAGAATACTCAAGGAGTTAATAGAGGAGGTATCTGAGCCTCTAGCTATTATCTTTGGGAAATCATGGGAGGCGGGGGAGATTCCAAAAGACTGGAAAAGGGCAAATATAGTGCCCATCTATAAAAAGGGAAATAAAAACAACCCAGGAAACTACAGACCGATTAGTTTAACTTCTGTGCCAGGGAAGATAATGGAGCAAGTAATTAAAGAAATCATCTGCAAACACTTGGAAGGTGGTAAGGTGATAGGGAATAGCCAGCATGGATTTGTAAAGAACAAATCGTGTCAAACTAATCTGATAGCATTCTTTGATAGGATAACGAGCCTTGTGGATAAGGGAGAAGCGGTGGATGTGATATACCTAGATTTTAGTAAGGCATTTGATACGGTCTCACATGATATTCTTATAGATAAACTAGGAAAGTACAATTTAGATGGGGCTACTATAAGGTGGGTGCATAACTGGCTGGATAATCGTACTCAGAGAGTAGTTATTAATGGCTCCCAATCCTGCTGGAAAGGTATAACAAGTGGGGTACCGCAGGGGTCTGTTTTGGGACCGGCTCTGTTCAATATCTTCATCAACGACTTAGATGTTGGCATAGAAAGTACGCTTATTAAGTTTGCAGACGATACCAAACTGGGAGGGATTGCAACTGCTTTGGAGGACAGGGTCAAAATTAAAAATGATCTGGAGAAATTGGAGAAATGGTCTGAAGTAAACAGGATGAAGTTCAATAAAGATAAATGCAAAGTGCTCCACTTAGGTAGGAACAATCAGTTTCACACATACAGAATGGGAAAAGACTGTCTAGGAAGGAGGATGGCAGAAAGAGATTTAGGGGTCATAGTGGACCACAAGCTTAATATGAGTCAACAGTGTGATACTGTTGCAAAAAAAGCAAACGTGATTCTGGGATGCATTAACAGGTGTGTTGTAAACAAGACACGAGAAGTCATTCTTCCGCTTTACTCTGCGCTGGTTAGGCCTCAACTGGAGTATTGTGTCCAGTTCTGGGCACCGCAATTCAAGAAAGATGTGGAGAAATTGGAGAGGGTCCAGAGAAGAGCAACAAGAATGATTAAAGGTCTTGAGAACATGACCTATGAAGGAAGGCTGAAAGAATTGGGTTTGTTTAGTTTGGAAAAGAGAAGACTGAGAGGGGACATGATAGCAATTTTCAGGTATCTAAAAGGGTGTCATCAGAAGGAGGGAGAAAACTTGTTCACCTTAGCCTCCAATGATAGAACAAGAAGCGATGGGCTTAAACTGCAGCAAGGGAGATTTAGGTTGGACATTAGGAAAAAGTTCCTAACTGTCAGGGTAGTTAAACACTGGAATAGATTGCCTAGGGAAGTTGTGGAATCTCCATCTCTGGAGATATTTAAGAGTAGGTTAGATAAATGTCTCTTAGGGATGGTCTAGACAGTATTTGGTCCTGCCATGAGGGCAGGGGACTGGACTCGATGACCTCTCGAGGTCCCTTCCAGACCTACGGTCTATGAGTCTGAGTCTATGAGTGTATAAGGTTGCAAAGTCAAGCACTTAGGAAATCTTAATTTAGCCTTAATGTAGCATACACCTTTAATTACATAATTATATACCATTTTTATCCACAGGATAAAATGTCTTGTTTCATTCAATGCACAGGAAGGACAGTGCCCACTCAGTGAGCAATTATTCAATATTTTATTTTATCACCACTAGTCAGTAGTGCCCTATATCTTATTCGCCGCACAATTTTCAAACCCTGCATTGAAGAATTTGTTTCCTTGTGAGCTTTCCTAAAGCATTCATCACTATTGTAACAGTGCTTCACGCACAAATTATTATCATCACAATACCGCCGTGGCATGACAGGGTTGCATTATCCCCAGTTTACAGTTGGACAGTTGAGACGCAGAGAGAGTAAGGTCAAAAGTTGCCACTAATTTTGGGTGCCCAATGTGAGACAACTAGGGCCTGATTTTTCAGAGTATTTAGCATTATATCGTACTTTATGTATTTGAAGCAAAGCTCCCATTAATTTCAGTTGCAGACTTGAGTGCTCAGCCAATCTGCGAATTATCCCAGGGTCGCAAGTCAGGCACTCAGACAATGAGGAACACACAACTACTGACCATCTGTGGAAAGTTTAAATGAGGTGTCTAGCATCACATAGGAACTCTTTGGCAGAGGCAAGTACAGAATCCAATGTTCTAAGGCAGAGGTGGGCAAACTACAGCCTGCAGGCCAGACCCAGTCCCTCAGGGCTTTCAATCTGGCTCATGAAATTGCCCCAGTGGTGCTGTGGGCCCCATGCCACTCTCAGAAATGTCCAGCACTGCAGCCCCCAGGCAGGGGTGCAGAGGGCTTCAAGCGTTGCACTTGCCTTCAGGCACCACCCCCACAGGTCCCATTGGCTGGGAACAGGGTACCTGGAGGCGTGCAAGGGCAGTGCACGCAGAGCCCTCTGGCTCCCCTCCCACAGGGGCCATAGCTCTTCCTGGAGCGGCACGGCATGGGGCCAGGGCAGGCACGCAGGGAGCCTGCCCTGGCCCCGGTGCATGCCACAGCCACCCTGGAGCCGCTTTAGGTAAGCTGCTTCAGGCTGGTGCCCAAACCCCTCCTACACCCTGCCCCCCAACTCCCTGTCCTGAGCCCTCTCATACACCCTGCACTCCTACTCCCTGCCCTGAGCCCCCTGCTGCACCCCAACCCTCTGCCCTGAGCCCCCTTCCACAGTCCGCACCCCTCCTGAACCCCTGCCAAGCCCCCTCCTGCACCCCAACCCCCTTCCTTGAGCCCTCTCATATACCCCGCACCCCTCCTCTGCTCCAATCCCTTGCCCTGAGCCCCTTCCTGCACACCGCACCCTCTCCCATACACCACACTCCCTCCCGCACCCCAACCCCCAGTCCAGGCCCAGCATACAATTTGCCCTCCCAGATGTGGCCCTCAACCCAAAAAGTTTGCCCACCTCTGCTCTAAGGCAATTGAATATTACCCTAACCATGAGACTAGCCTTTCTGTTCCTGCAGTCTCCTGCCTCATTCATGACATTCCTTAATTTAGAAGTTGAAAGGTTAGTATAATATATACTAACAAAGGGCCCAAATTAAGATTGCATAGGCATATACTATTGCATGCTCAGTTGCTTTGTAACACGAAGGAACTATGAGGGGGATGGAGCTCGTGCAGTAACGCCGTGGGGGTAACACATGCACAGCCTGATCATTACTAGGAGCTTTAAGAGGCCTGAGCATGCTCAATGAGGATGGAATCATCCATGTTTCTAGCTGCTAAGAACTGAAGTAGTATCTACTGAGTGTGTGCACACAGTGATTTTTCAAAAGCTTAAAATTTGGCCAAATTTAGGCAGACATGGTCACCCTCTTGCCAAATTTCAAGCCTCTGCTACAAGATATGGGGGCGCTTTAACTTTTTAAAGAAAAAGGTCACTAGAATTTTTTTTAAACATGGGTAATACAATGTTTTCCCCTAGCTTTGTTCTTAGAAACTGCTGAACCATTTTGGCTGAAGTTTTCCAAAAGCTTTCAGCCTAAGCTGACGGGGATGAAAATTTCAGCTCAAATGCTTAGAGTTTGGCAAAGTTATAAGCAACTGAAAAGCAAAAGTCAGAAGGCTTGTCTATACTACCTGCCAGATTGGTGGCAGCATTTGATCCAGCGGGAGTTGATTTATTGCATCTAGTAAAGATGCAATAAACTGACTGCTGGGCACTCTTCCGTTGACTCCAGTACTCCACCAGAACGAGAAGCACAAGCAGAGTTGACGGGAGAATGTCAGCTGTCAACTTACTGCAGTGAAGACACCGTGGTAAGTAGATCTAAGTCGACTTCAGCTACATAACTTCAGCTATGTGAATAGTGTATCTTAGGCTGACCCCATGAGGCAGCGTAGACAAGCCCTCAAAGTGGGAAGTGTCAAGCAACTTCAACAGCTTCTTAAGCGCCATCAGCCCTGCCTACAATAAACATGCTTCTTTTTATGAATTGCATCTTTTGGGGTCATCTTATGTCTTGTTAATTGAGCATTTTGGTGCTGTTACGGTGTTCTGTTCACGAGTACAACGAACATATTTGTCACATTTCCAAGCAGTGTGAGACAGTTGAGGCTAGAAAATTTCTGACCCAATATCTGGAAAGATTATGCTTTCTCAAGAATATAAAAAGAATGAAGGCATGTTTGTAGCAGAGTTCTTTTTTTTTTAATAATATACTGTATCAGAATATGTTTCTGGGTGTTTATTGCCACTGTGCTTGCATGTATATGTTCAGATTGAGGTCTATTGCCTGTTCCAAGATCTACTACCTGTAAAATAATGCTTCATTTATCGTCACTTATGAAGGAGGTTAGCAATAAAAGTTGTATGTAAGTGTCATAAAACATCTAAATGAATGAAGTTGAACTGCTGAATACATGGAAATACAAATCTTAAACATAGAACAATATCATGTGCATGATTTTTATACTTTCCTGTCCAAAAAACTGAAGAAAAGTTGTTCTTTAAAACTTGAGTATTATTGTTAACAGCACTTAAGATTACATTTTATGGATAATTTGATCTAATCACAGCTAGCAATATATTATCCAAACTGCCAATATGTAACACCAGCCAAACAGTGTAATGAGAGTTCAACATGCAACATAGCTTCATCCAAACTTTTAGGACAGAAAGCACTGAGGTGGTGGTCAAGGCAGCACGATCAGCCCATAGAGTGTAAGGAATGCAATGTATTGCTTTGTAGTGATGCCTGCTAGTGTTCTGAAGATATGTCACAATCAAATTCCCAAAATCAATTGATTTGTTAGGCACCCATCCTGGGTTCTAGGTGCTGAAATGCGTCCAGCCTTCCTGAGGGAGACTTAATACCATGTGAGCTCTCTGAGGGCAGGAATAAATAGGAGAATGCTGCACCAAAGAGAAAATTTGACTGGGAAGACAGCAAGTGACCGCACTGTCACCCTCCTCCTCCCTGGAATTTCACCAGGAAAGGGTAGTTTTGAATTTCTGAATAAGCACATCTCAAAGCCTGGCGTAGCCCAATTTTGAGGCCTAGCCAACTGATTCCAAGCTCCTAATGCAAAATGATAGATGCAGGCGGCTGTGCGTGCGCAGGCATTTCTCGTGTCATTTCTGGTGCCAGAGGCCCAGTACTACAGTTCCACTGGCACATGAAATGAATCTTACACCCTATATGTAATTTCAAATACTGACCAATTTCTATAGGTAGTGGACAGTTGGGGAAAAGAAGGAAGCTTTAGAAATGCAAATATACAAAACTAAAACACCTTTACCTTGGAACCAGGAAGGCCAGGAACACCTACTAAGCCATCTTCTCCCTGAAACAAAATGTACAAAACCTTCATTATTTGGCTCTCATTCATATGAGCAAACCATAAGAAAAATCAAAGACTGCTTATTCCCAGCAATATTTTCAAACTAAGCAAGTCACAATAGTTTTACAGGTGATTATGGATAGATATTTGCCTCTTTAATCATTTTGTATATTATATATATTTTTACAGAAACATCCTGGGTATATGCTGTATAGCTACATACTGATAATTTTTGTTGCTTTCATCAAACTATATTTCACTCAGAAAATCGTGAATAATGACTAGTTGCAGTGCATCAAGGAGTACTGTCAATGCTCTTTATTTTACTGTGAGTGACAGGATTTCAGAGAGTTCTGGAGCCCATCTTGTGATGACATAAGGAAGCTCCAGCTACCTCACAAAGTTCAGCTCTGCCAAAAGCCAGAAGAGTTTCTCTCCTCCGCTCGTTGTTTTCACAGGAGGGAAGGAGGAAGGAGAGAGCCCAGCAGCTAAGAGCGGGTCCAGTCTCTCTTCTCCCCTCTCTTGTGAGCAACTGGGACAGAACAGCACATCTGCTCCTCCCAACTACTCCCTGCAGCACCTAGCCTGGGAAGGGAAGTGGGGAGG
This sequence comes from Gopherus flavomarginatus, assembly GCF_025201925.1. NCBI lineage: Eukaryota > Metazoa > Chordata > Testudines > Testudinidae > Gopherus > Gopherus flavomarginatus. The sequence goes on from NC_066620.1 coordinate 162,073,104, forward strand.
GGTGAAGAGTCTCCATAGCTGCCCTCCAGTCTGCAAAGGGGGAGAGTTGACTCCACTGTTGCTGTCCCCTGGCCTCAGAGAGTGGAGTAAAGAACCCCATGAGAAGCAGAGGTAAGGAATATAGCCCCACATTACAGCTGGGTGAACTATGGTTTTAAACTGAGTTTGGAAGTTCACTTGAGTGACAGGCCCAAGGCATGTCACCAAAAGGAATGTGTTCATGAGAAAGAAGAGTTATTTTGTGTTAAACTTGTAGTGACTCTTGAAATACCATTATTATCTTATTTAAGGTTTGGGCTGGAGTAATAAAATTAAAGAAAACATGGTTAGCTGGGTAATAGGTGAAGTAAACAATTATTCGTTTGTTTAGAAAGAAATACTTAGTTCAATCGCTAGGGGGAAAAATCAGCAAAATAATATAAGAAGGAAACCCTGAAAAGAAAGGGGCCAGCCACGAATCTTGTCTTAACCAGGCCAGGGGGCAGGGTTCAGCCCCAACACTCTCTCATCTAGTTTTGGCTAAGGTTCAATGAATAGCAATGAAATCACTGGTATATTATAATGTATAAAAAGCAAGGTTCTTTTGGAATTTCTTTGTCAGATCTTTTCCTTCTCTCTCTGGAGTCATGCCATGATGGGACGATATCTCCTGCGCCTAATCCTGTTGTAAGTATTTTGGCCAATGCTTATAACTGTCTTGTTGCTAAGAGTATAAGTATGTATATGCTTGTATTGGTATTTTGTATATAAAACCAACACAAATTGGCCATTGGACTAATAAAGAAATACTTGTGTGGAAGCTGAGTCATTGTAAGCCTTAATAAATTTATTACGAAAATCATTTCTAAACAGCAGAGCAGAATTAACAGCTGGGCAGGGGCTGGGCAGATGTACAAAAATCTCTAAGTAATTCATTTGAGAGAGTGGGCAACACTAATGGTCACACAGAAGAGCTAGGGAGAGTTAAAAATATCAAAAGACAAATAAAAAATATAATCCCAACAATATATTTTTTTAAATCATGATTCTGGGGGGTCTGATCTCTTGAGGTTTGCAATATTAATCTAGCAATATGTTCAAAAGGTAATATTTTAGTCCTTCCTGAATGCTGTAGCATTGCTTTATAACTTCTGGGCAAGAGCCATGTTTAGAGAGTTAGCGGCATATTCTGAGGCTATGTCTACACTAGCACAGTAAGTCAACCTAAGTTACGCAACTCCAGCTATGTGAAGAACGGAGCTCATGGATCAGCAACCTTTGGCACGCGACCCACTAGGGTAAGCCCCCGGGTGGGCCGGGTCGGGCTGTTTACCTGCTGCATCCACAGGTTCAGCCAGCCAATCACACCTCCCACTGGCCGCGGTTCGCCACTCCAGGCAAGAAGCAGCGGCTAGCACATCCCTCTGCCTGCGCCGCTTCCCACAGCCCCCATTGGCCTGGGACGGCGAACCGCAGCCAGGCCAAACCTGTCGACGTGGCAGGTAAACAAACTGGCCCGGCCCCCCACGGTGCTCACCCTGGTGAGCTGCATGCCAAAGGTTGCCGATCCCTGATGTAGCTGGCGTCGACATAGCTTAGGTAGACTTACCCCAGTGTCTTCACTACCCACATTGATGGGAGACACTCTCCTTTCGACCTACCTTACTCCTCTTGTTCCTGGTGGAACACTAGAGTGTGCTCTGCTGTCAATTTAGTGGGTCTTCACTAGACCCACTAAATGGATCCCTGGTGCATAGATCACTGGAGCATCAATGCTGCGGTAGTGTAGACATAGCTTGATTGCCCTTTCAGTGATGTAACTCAGGAATAATTCCACTGAAATCAATTGCATTACATCAGCCAAAGTGGTATCAGAATTAAGTTTTAATTTCAAAAGGCATCCATGCTGTATTTCACAGAAGACTCCTGTCATAAACAGATAGCTAAGGGTTAATGTCTCTTTCACCTGAAGCACCTGACCAGAGGACCAATCAGGAAACCGGATTTTTTCAACTTTGGGTGGAGGGAATTGTGTCTCTGTGTCTTTGTTTTTTTCCGTCTGCCTGCCTCTCTGAGCTTTGGAGAAGTAGCTCTACTTTCTAGTCTTCTGTTTCTAAGTGTAAGGACAAAGAGATCAGATAGTAAGTTATATGGTTTCTTTTCTTTGGTATTTGCATGAATATAAGTGCTGGAGTGCTTTGATTTGTATTCTTTTTGAATAAGGCTGTTTATTCAATATTCTTTTAAGAACTTGCCCTGTGTTGTATCATCTTAATACAGAGAGAATATTTGTACTTATTTTTCTTTCTTTTTATATAAAGCTTTCTTTTAAGACCTGTTGGAGTTTTTCTTTACTGCAGGGAAATTGAGTCTGTACTCACCAGGGAATTGGTGGGAGGAAGAAATCAGGGGAGATCTGTGTGTGTTGAAGTGGCTAGCCTGATTTTGCATTCCCTCTGGGTGAAGAGGAAAGTACTTTTTGTTTCCAGGATTGGGAACAGAGAGGGAGATTCACTCTGTTTGGATTCACAGAGCTTGTGTCTGTGTATCTCTCCAGGAGCACCTGGAGGGGGGAAGGGAAAAAGGATTATTTCCCTTTGTTGTGAGACTCAAGGGATTTGGGTCTTGGGGTCCCCAGGGAAGGTTTTTCAGGGGGACCAGAGTGCCCCAAAACACTCTAATTTTTTGGGTGGTGGCAGCAGGTACCAGGTCCAAGCTGGTAACTAAGCTTGGAGGTTTTCATGCTAACCCCCATATTTTGGACGCTAAGGTCCAAATCTGGGACTAAGGTTATTACATGGTGTGCAGCTGGTGGGACTAGAATCCAGAAGCCAGTAGGAATATTATATTTTTCTTTTCTCTGCTAAGGGCTTTTTAGCAGAGAGAAACAGTTTGGTTTTAAAAGGGAACCAGAGAGAAATTTTTTTTCTGCTCTCTCTGGCAGTTGTGGCTTGCATGTTAAGCAGAAGTCGTTAAGGACTATTAACAGTCTTTTGTCACACAATAGCACTCCCATTGAGAGTCGTACCAGCACTTATAGGCATGCAAATAAAGTGGTTTTTCTGGTTTCCTTTCATTGAACATTAGCTAGAGAGAGAAAAGGAAAAAAGCACTGTTGCTAGGCAGACTTCAGGAGGCAACAGAACCTGCAGTTCAGAAGATAAACACCGGAGGGCACCCCAACACAAGAAAACAGGAACCATGACTTCTAAGGCAAAAATTAAGGCCGAAGAGCAATTCAAAGAAGCTGAACACAGGCGACAAATGGAGATGAAAGAAAGAGAAGAACAAATCAAAGAGGCAGCACACAAAAGAAAAATAGAAGAAGAAGAGTTGGCCCATAGAAGGAAGCAAGCAGAAGAAGAGGCAGCCCACAGAAGACAGATAGAACTCCAGAGGGAAGCCCACCAACAGGCCATGGAATTAGAAAAGGCTAAGCAACAGACTCCAGCCAACCCTAACAACCTGGCGCCAAATATTGCTCCACAGCACAGGAAATTTCCCACCTACAAGGCAGGTGATGACACCGAGGCCTTCTTGGAAAATTTTGAAAGAGCCTGTCTTGGGTACAAGATCCCCGAAGACCAGTACATGGTAGAATTGAGGTCACAGCTCAGTGGACCTTTAGCAGAGGTGGCAGCTGAAATGCCTAAGCACCAAATGAATGACTATAAACTTTTTCTAACCAAGGCCAGATACAGGATGGGGATAACCCCAGATCATGCCCGTCGGCGCTTCAGAACCCAAAAGTGGAAACCAGAGGTGTCATTTCCCAAACACGCCTACTACATTGCAAAAAACTATGAGGCCTGGCTAACAGGAAACAACATTCAAACCTTGGAAGAACTGAACCTCCTCATACAAATGGAGCAGTTCTTGGATGGTGTTCCTGAAGACATCACACGGTACATACAAGATGGAAATCCCAAAGATATCGCTGAGGCGGGGGAGATTGGAGCCAAATGGATGGAACTGGCAGAAAGCAAGAAAGCTACTGTCAAGGGGAACGATTACCCCCGGGGGCACACAGACCATAAACCCTACAACCGAGGACAGCCAAAGACCCCACATACCACCCAAGTAAAGCCACAGATACCCTACCCTTCAACCTCACCAGTCTCCAGTAACTCACCTCGGCCCAGTGACCCATCAGATGGAAGATGCTTTAAGTGTAATGAACTGGGACATATCAGGCCAAGTGTCCCAAGAACACCATGCGAGTGCAATTCATTACACCACCATCACACCAAAGATCCCCAGGCCCGGATGCCTCTCAAATACCCTTGGAGCGAAAGGAAAATTTGAGAGTGGGCGGAAAGAAGGTTACTGCGTGGAGAGACACGGGGGCACAAGTGTCAGCTATCCACCAATCCTTCGTTGACCCCAAATTCATCAACCCAAAGGCCAAAGTTACAATTTACCCCTTCATGTCACAAGCTGTAGACTTGCCTACAGCTCAACTGCCTGTCCAGTACAAAGGCTGGTCAGGAATGTGGACTTTTGCAGTCTATGACAATTATCCTATCCCCATGCTACTGGGGGAGGACTTGGCCAACCAGGTGAGGCGGGCCAAGAGAGTGGGAATGGTTACACGTAGCCAAACCAGGCAAGCTTCCAGACCCATTCCTGTTCCTGAGCCGTCCACAGAGGCCCCGTCTGTGTTACCAGAGACCCAGACAGAGGTAGTGGACCCGGATTCCATGCCTACCACTGAAACAGCCACAGCATCTCCAGTCCCAGGCCCGGAACTGGAACAGCAACCAGCACCAACAAGTGCAACTACATCTTCAAACTCAACGCCAGAGGGCGCCAGCGAGCCAAAACTGGCAGAAGCCACAGACAGCCATACCCAAAAGGCTCGGCCAGAGCCTGAAATACCCTCAGGTGCACCAGCGGAGAGCGGTTCACCAGCAACGGAAACAACCCCATCACCTACATCGCTTCCAGAGGGACCAAGCCCAAGTCCACAGTCTGAGGAAGAACTGGTGACCCCAGCCTCAAGGGAACAGTTCCAGACTGAGCAGGAAGCGGATGACAGCCTTCAGAAAGCTTGGGCGGCGGCACGGAGCACCCCACCGCCTCTCAGCTCTTCTAATCGATCCCGGTTTGTTATAGACCAAGGACTTTTATACAAGGAAATTCTTTCTGGTGGACACCGGGAAGAATGGCAGCCGCACAAACAGTTGGTGGTTCCAACTAAGTACCGGGGGAAGCTCTTAAGCTTAGCCCATGATCATCCCAGTGGCCATGCTGGGGTGAACAGAACCAAAGACCGGTTGGGGAAGTCCTTCCACTGGGAGGGGATGGGCAAGGATGTTGCCAAGTATGTCCGGTCTTGTGAGGTATGCCAAAGAGTGGGAAAGCCTCAAGACCAGGTCAAGGCCCCTCTCCAGCCACTCCCCATAATTGAGGTCCCATTTCAGCGAGTAGCTGTGGATATTCTGGGCCCTTTCCCAAAAAAGACGCCCAGAGGAAAGCAGTACGTACTGACTTTAGTGGACTTTGCTACCCGATGGCCAGAAGCAGTAGCTCTAGGCAACACCAGGGCTAACACTGTGTGCCTGGCCTTAACAGACATCTTTGCCAGGGTAGGTTGGCCCTGCGACATCCTTACAGATTCAGGGTCTAATTTCCTGGCAGGGACCATGGAAAAACTGTGGGAAACTCATGGGGTGAATCACTTGGTTGCCACCCATACCACCATCAAACCAATGGCCTGGTGGAAAGGTTCAATGGAACTTTGGGGGCCATGATACGAAAATTCATCAACGAATTCTCCAATAATTGGGACCTAGTGTTGCAGCAGTTACTGTTTGCCTACAGGGCTGTACCACATCCCAGTTTAGGGTTTTCACCGTTTGAACTTGTGTATGGTCACGAGGTTAAGGGGCCATTACAGTTGGTGAAGCAGCAATGGGAGGGGTTTACGCCTTCTCCAGGAACTAACATTCTGGACTTTGTAAGCAACCTACAAAGCACCCTCCGACACTCTTTAGCCCTTGCTAGAGAGAATCTAAAGGATGCTCAGGAAGAGCAAAAGGCCTGGTATGACAGACATGCCAGAGATCGGTCCTTCAAGGTAGGAGACCAGGTTATGGTCTTGAAGGCGCAACAGGCCCATAAGATGGAAGCATCATGGGAAGGGCCCTTCACGGTCCAAGAGCGCCTGGGAGCTGTAAACTACCTCATAGCATTTCCCAATTCCTCACTACAGCCTAAAGTGTACCATGTTAATTCTCTCAAGCCTTTCTATTCCAGAGACTTACAGGTTTGTCAGTTTACAGTCCAGGGAGAGGATGCTGAGTGGCCTGACGGTGTCTACTACGACGGGAAAAAAGACGGTGGCGTGGAAGAGGTGAACCTCTCAACCACTCTGGAACGTCTGCAGCGGCAGCAAATCAAGGAGCTGTGCACTAGCTTCGCCCCATTGTTCTCAGCCACCCCAGGACGGACTGAACGGGCATACCACTCCATTGATACAGGTAATGCTCACCCAATCAGAACCCCACCCTACCGAGTGTCTCCTCATGCCCAAGCTGCTATAGAACGGGAAATCCAGAACATGCTACAGATGGGTATAATCCGCTCATCTACCAGTGCATGGGCATCTCCAGTGGTTCTGGTACCCAAACCAGATGGGGAAATACGCTTTTGCGTGGACTACCGTAAGCTAAATGCTGTAACTCGTCCGGACAACTATCCAATGCCACGTACCGATGAGCTATTGGAGAAGTTGGGACGTGCCCAGTTCATCTCTACAATAGACTTAACCAAGGGGTACTGGCAAGTACCGCTAGATGAACCTGCCAAGGAGAGGTCAGCATTCGTCACCCATGCGGGGGTGTATGAATTCAATGTCCTTCCTTTCGGCCTTCGAAATGCACCCGCCACCTTCCAGAGGCTGGTAGATGGTCTACTAGCTGGACTGGGAGAATTTGCAGTTGCCTACCTCGATGATGTGGCCATTTTTTCAGACTCCTGGCCTGAACACCTACTACACCTGGAAAAGGTCTTTGAGCGCATCAGGCAGGCCGGACTAACTGTTAAGGCCAAAAAGTGTCAAATAGGCCAAAACAGAGTGACTTACCTGGGGCACCAGGTGGGTCGAGGAACCATAAACCCCCTACAGGCCAAGGTGGATGCTATCCAAAAGTGGCCTGTCCCAAAGTCAAAGAAGCAGGTCCAATCCTTCTTAGGCTTGGCCGGATACTACAGGCGATTTGTACCACACTACAGCCAAATCGCTGCCCCACTGACCGACCTGACCAAAAAGACCCAGCCAAATGCAGTTAAGTGGACTGATGAGTGTCAAAAGGCCTTTACCCAACTTAAGGCAACGCTCATGTCTGACCCTGTGCTCAGGGCCCCGGATTTTGACAAGCCATTCCTAGTAACCACGGATGCATCTGAGCGTGGTATAGGAGCAGTGCTCATGCAGGAAGCAACAGATCACAACTTCCATCCTGTCGTGTTTCTCAGCAAGAAACTGTCTGAGAGGGAAAGTCACTGGTCAGTCAGTGAAAAGGAATGCTATGCCATTGTGTACGCCCTGGAAAAGCTACGCCCATATGTTTGGGGACGGCGGTTCCAACTACAAACTGACCATGCTGCACTAAAGTGGCTTCATACTGCCAAGGGGAACAACAAGAAACTTCTTCGTTGGAGTTTAGCTCTCCAAGATTTTGATTTTGAAATTCAACACATCACAGGAGCTTCTAATAAAGTTGCTGATGCACTCTCCCGTGAGAGTTTCCCAGAATTCAGTAGTTAAAAAGTGTTCTTAAAATGTAGAAGTCTGTTAGTTATATACTTAGGAGTATATGTAAAGGTGTATGTGTTGTATTAATCTGTTTATTTTCAAGTTCTAGAAGGAAATCGCCGCCAGTGAGATTCCCCACTGTCTGCAATTTGGGGGGCGTGTCATAAACAGATAGCTAAGGGTTAATGTCTCTTTCACCTGAAGCACCTGACCAGAGGACCAATCAGGAAACCGGATTTTTTCAACTTTGGGTGGAGGGAATTGTGTCTCTGTGTCTTTGTTTTTTTCCGTCTGCCTGCCTCTCTGAGCTTTGGAGAAGTAGCTCTACTTTCTAGTCTTCTGTTTCTAAGTGTAAGGACAAAGAGATCAGATAGTAAGTTATATGGTTTCTTTTCTTTGGTATTTGCATGAATATAAGTGCTGGAGTGCTTTGATTTGTATTCTTTTTGAATAAGGCTGTTTATTCAATATTCTTTTAAGAACTTGCCCTGTGTTGTATCATCTTAATACAGAGAGAATATTTGTACTTATTTTTCTTTCTTTTTATATAAAGCTTTCTTTTAAGACCTGTTGGAGTTTTTCTTTACTGCAGGGAAATTGAGTCTGTACTCACCAGGGAATTGGTGGGAGGAAGAAATCAGGGGAGATCTGTGTGTGTTGAAGTGGCTAGCCTGATTTTGCATTCCCTCTGGGTGAAGAGGAAAGTACTTTTTGTTTCCAGGATTGGGAACAGAGAGGGAGATTCACTCTGTTTGGATTCACAGAGCTTGTGTCTGTGTATCTCTCCAGGAGCACCTGGAGGGGGGAAGGGAAAAAGGATTATTTCCCTTTGTTGTGAGACTCAAGGGATTTGGGTCTTGGGGTCCCCAGGGAAGGTTTTTCAGGGGGACCAGAGTGCCCCAAAACACTCTAATTTTTTGGGTGGTGGCAGCAGGTACCAGGTCCAAGCTGGTAACTAAGCTTGGAGGTTTTCATGCTAACCCCCATATTTTGGACGCTAAGGTCCAAATCTGGGACTAAGGTTATTACAACTCCATCTTGAATCTTTCCAGGAAGACTATGATTGATTTAAAAAACAAAAGAAACCCACTGATCTTTGCTGGGGAGGGACAATTCAACACTGCACTTAACACAGGCCTGCACAACATGCAGCCTGCATGGGCTCCCTGTGCTCCCCACGGGCAAGTGGTGAGGTGACGCTGCTGGGTTTGCCACCTGCCTGGGAGGGTCCTCGCCTCACAGCCTCGCACTCCAATCACCCTAACGACCAGAACGGCATGTGTTTCTGTCTCCCGCTCCCCCTGCCTGGCGTACAGTGGGTGTATCACTTCCGGGACCTGCTGAGGTGGGAAGCACTGGGCACAAAGCAGAGCCCGAAGAGCTGAGCAAGGGGAGGGGCGCCTGATCTGGGCCAAGACACCTCTCCCTTTGGTTGGGGGTGGGGCAGCTACTGCGCTGGTTGGTCCCAAGGCAGCCTCTGCAGTGATCGGATGTGGGTGGGTTTGAACTGTCTGTGAACAGCCAGGAAATCCCTGGGGGAGACGTGTGTGTGTGTGTGTGTGTGTGCGTGCGCGTTGCACCTGCCCTGTCCCAGCTGCTGCCCCCTTCCCTGGTCCAGGGACCTTCCCCCTCCCCAGCCGCTATCACACTGCCCCCACACCCCGGGCTCCCTGCGGCCCCTATGTTTGTGTGTTGGACAGTCACATCCCATCCCTTCACACTGCCCCCCTTTCCCCTCCCTGTATTTCATGGGAGGATGACGAGCCGAGTGGCCGGGTGGGCAAGCAGTGGCGGCGAGGCTTTATACTTGGGGCAGGGGTGAGGAGGCAAGTAGCGAGTAGCTGGAGGGGGGGTTGTTTCCACAGGGCTGGGTGGCACTGGTGTCATAACATTTCTTCCCAGATCTGGACCTTAGCGTCCAAAATATGGGTGTTAGCATGAAAACCTCCAAGCTTAGTTACCAGTTTGGACCTGGTATCGCTGCCACCAGCTAGGAATTATACAGTGCCTAGCTCACTGTGGTCTCCCCAAAACCTCCCCTGGGGGACCCCCAGACTCAGATGCCTTGAGTCTTACAACAAAGGGAAATAACCCCCTCCCCTTGTTTCCTTGTTACATCCTCCCAGGCTCCCCTCCCTGGACGACCCTAGGAGATTCCCTGCTTCCAGTCCTGGAAACACAAGTACCGAGAGATCTAATCTCTCCCCCTCACCCAGAGGGTATGCAAAGTCAGGCTTAGTAAATCTAACACAAAGAGATTTTCCCCTTGACTTTTTCCTTCCACCAATTCCCTGGTGAGCTGCAGACTCAATTCCCTGGAGTCCCCACTAAAGAAAAACTCCAACAGGTCTTAAAAAGAAAGCTTTATATAAAAAAAAGAAAAAAAAAAGAACATAAAAGGATCTCTGTAATAAGGTGACAATATACAGGGTCAATTGCTTAAAGGAAAAAAATGAATAAACAGCCTTATCCAAAAAGAATACAATTTAACACATTCCAGCAACTACACACATGTAGATACAAAAAAAACAATATAAACCTATTGTCTTACTATCCTTGTACTTACAACTTGGAAACAGAAGATTAGAAAGCCTGGAGATAGAAAAATCACTCTCAGAGCCGAGAGAAGAGAAAAACCAAGAACAAAGGACTCACACCCCAAACTTCCCTCCACCCAGATTTAAAAAAGTCTTGTTTCCTGATTGGTCCTCTGGTCAGGTGTTTGGTTCCCTGTGTTAACCCTTTACAGGTAAAAGAACATTAACCCTTAGCTATCTGTTTATGACAACTGGGGTGGGGGGATGTGTTTCGGGGAGGCAGGGCTGGCGGCGCTGGGGCGGAGGGGGTGTTTCGGTGGGGCCTGGGGGTTTTAGCCCTCAGCTGTTTTCTTTGGAGTAATATGGTCCTCGCCGCTCTACGAGTTGTGCAGGCCTGACTTAACACACGGCTTTCCAAGGAATAGCATAACCAAAAGAAATGTTAAGAATTCATTATCACTAAATGAATCCTTTCAATAAGCATGAACACAAAGAAGTAAAGCTCCTTATATAGTCAACCTTTAATTTATGTCTCCACAATGGAGAAAATGAAAATGCTTCCAATGTATACAGTTGAACAGATATTTTCACTGAATTGTCCAATGTGCATAGGTAATCAAACAGTGTATAGTAAGGAAGGGCTAAGGAAAGGGTTAGGCCATTATATAAATTAATGATATTGGTCTAACTTTGAATACTGCATTTATTTCTCATCACTTAACTACTAAAAGCATATAGCACAAACAGAAGAGGTTCAGACGACTGATGGAAATGGTCAGAGGTATAGAAAGACTTCCATATGTGACAAGATTAGGACTATATAGTTCTAATTTACTTAATAGATATACATTAATAAAAGGCTAGAGATAGTAGACTCTCCTATTTCTCCTCTCATAATAAAATATATGGAAATAATACATGAAGTTAATGGCAATAAATTTTAAAATTATTACATTAAAAACCTTTTTTTAAAAAAAAACATACAATATATCCTGTGACAGTGAGTTCCTTCTGTTATTAAGATCAGGAACTTATCCAAAATCAATGAAGGATTGGACATTTATATGACTAACAGCATCAACAATTATAAAGAATAAAAATGCCTAAGATATAAATACAAGGAGTGTTCTTTGCTCCTGGCAAATCACGTGCTGAGCCATTCAGGCTGAAGCCTACTTGCACTTTGAAATACACAAGAACAATAATTAATTAGCATTCCCTACAGAAGCTTTGACACTAGCTCAAAGAATTCAGCCATAAAATCTCCTCCATTGCCCCCATAAACCTTCATGGGCTTTTCATCAGCAAAACTGTAGACTTTGATCCCTAGTGAGTAACTCCCACTGCACTCAATTCACTGTTTTCCATCCACATCCACTAAGTAACACAAATGTTCTGAAAGATGGAACTTTCACTTTTCTACCTCCAAGTCATATAAAATATACAAAAAGGACAAAAGAGGAGGAAGAAACTCTCATCACGCCCTAATACTATGGACAAAGAGACAAAAACAAATGACTCATCCATATAACAAGAAATTAAATAAATAAATACATACAAAGGTCTTTTGGTCTACAGCAGTCTTATAACTTAGCCCTGGTAAAATGGAGTTTTTATAACTCCATTCGTGGCATGTTTTCCGGTCCCTGGGTCATTCATTTGGCTCTTCTCGGTCAAAACAGATGAAAATGCATTGGAAAAATTCTGATAAGTTATTAAAAATAAATTCACATATGAAGATTTGCGGAAAACTAGGAATTCAGATATTTTTGACAGACTACTAATAATCCTAGATAACAATTTTCTATCTTCACACAGTTGCATCAATACAAACCAGAAAAAATAAAAGCGTCTCTCCACAACAAGAACAGAAATAAGGGTTTATTAGTTAATTTGACAATAGTCTAACACACTGCTATTTCCTCTCTTGTGAAGTCTAAGATATGGGTAAACCTTTAATGGCTTTACCTGTTTCAGAAAAGTAGTCTATGTAGAATCAGGGTTCTCAGTTAATTACATTAAAATACACATTCTTTATTTAGAAATCAACCTCCCTGGCCACACTATAGCAGACCTTAAGGTGGCCATCCTGCAGCAAAAAAACTTCAGGACCAGACTTCAAAGAGAAACTGCTGAGCTTCAGTTCATCTGCAAATTTGACACCATCAGCTCAGGATTAAACAAAGACTGTGAATGGCTTGCCAACTACAAAACCAGTTTCTCCTCCCTTGATTTTCACACCTCAACTGCTAGAACAGGGCCTCATCCTCCCTGACTGAACTAACCTCATTATCTCTAGCTTGCTTCTTGCTTGCATATATATACCTGCCCCTGGAAATTTCCATTACATGCATCCGACGAAGTGGGTATTCACCCACGAAAGCTCATGCTCCAAAACGTCTGTTAGTCTATAAGGTGCCACAGGATTCTTTGCTGCTTTTACAGGGTGAGAGAAGATCGAACTGCCGGATTCCCCAGGATGGAAGGTGAAAATCGTGGCCAGATGCACCCTTATCGAAGAGAGCGCCAGGCCCTGCTCCTTGAGGTACCATAAGTAGTCCAATATAATGGGGACTGATACGCCTGCGGGAGTAAGGTTACACTGGGCGCACCAATGGGAGAAACACTTCCACTTGGCGAGATCTGTCGCCTGCGTGGAAGGCTTTCTGCTTCCCAGGAGGACCTGTTGCACCGGGGTGGAACAGCGCAACTCAGATTGGTTTAGCCAGACAGCAGCCATGCTGTCAGGTGGAGGGACTGCAGGTCCGGGTGGTGAAGTCTGCCGAAGTCCTGCGTTATCAGGTCTGGGTAGAGTGGCAGAGGTATCGGGTCCGCTAGAGATAGGTCGAGCAGCATGGTGTACCAGTACTGCCTCGGCCACGCCGGAGCGATCAGGATTATCCTGTCCCTGTCCCTGTGGAGCTTGAGCAGGACTCTGTGGACTAGGGGAAAGGGTGGAAAGGCATAAAGTAGACGACCTTCCCAGGGAATTAGGAACGTGTCCGAAAGGGAGCCTGGGGAGCGACCCTGCAGGGAGCAGAACGCCTGGCATTTCCTGTTCTCTCGGGATGCAAAGAGGTCTATCTGGGGAAAGCCCCACTTCCGGAATACTGAAAGGAGGATGTCCGGACGGATGGACCACTCGTGGGACAGGAATGACCTGCTCAGGTGGTCCGCTAGAGAGTCCCGGACTCCCGGGAGAAAGGAGGCTACCAGGTCTATCGAGTGGACTATGCAGAAGTCCCACAGTCGCGTCGCCTCTCGACAAAGGGGGGAAGATGGCGTCCCTCCCTGCTTGTTTATGTAATACATGGCCGTTGTGTTGTCTGTGAAAACTGCAATACAACGGCCCTGTAAGTGATGCTGGAAGGTCTGGCATGCCAGTCGGACCGCTCTCAGTTCGCGGACATTGATGTGAAGCGCCAGCTCCTGAAAAGACCAAAGACCCTGGGTGCGGAGATGCCCTAAGTGAGCACCCCAGCCGAGAGAAGAAGTGTCCATTGTCAGAGACACCGAGGGCTGTGGCGGATGGAACGGACGACCGGCACACACCAGGGAGGGCATCAGCCACCAGTCGAGGGAGCCCAGAACGCTTGGTGGAACCGTGATTATCATGTCCATGGCATCCCTGCATGGACGGTAAACTGAGGCGAGCCAAGTCTGGAGAGGAAGCATGCGCAGTCTCGCGTGCTTCGTGACAAAGGTGCACGCAGCCATGTCACCGAGGAGGCCGAGGCAGGGGTAGACAGAAGTTGTTGGGAAGCTTTTCAGTCACTGTATAAGCGAGACTATAGTCTGAAAGCGCTGTGGGGGCAAGCTGGCCGATGCATGACTGGAGGCCAGCATGGCCCCTATGAATTCTATCCTCTGCATAGGTAGCAGAATGGATTTGTCCAGGTTGATAATCAGGCCTAGACGGGTGAATAGGCCCTTGATGACGTTTACATGAGCGGTGACCTGAGCCTCGGATGTCCCTCGAATAAGCCAGTTGTCGAGGTATGGGAAGACGTGTATTCGACGACGGCGGAGGGAGGCGGAGACTACCGCCATACACTTCGTGAATACCCAAGGGGCCGAAGAGAGGCCAAAGGGGAGGACCGCAAATTGGTAATGTTGACGACTCACCACAAAGCGTAGGTACGTTCTGTGTGGAGAGTAAATCGCGATGTGGAAATATGCGTCCTTCATGTCGAGAGCAGCGTACCAATCTCCGGGATCCAGGGAAGGGATGATGGTCCCCAGGGACACCATGCGGAACTTGAACTTTCTCATGAATTTGTTCAGTCCTCGCAGGTCCAGGAAAGGCCGGAGGTCCCTTTTGCCTTGGGAATTAGGAAATATCTGGAATAGAACCCCTTGCCCCTTAATTCCTCCAGAACCTCCTCTATAGCTCCCATCGCAAGAAGCGTCGAAACCTCCTGCAGAAGGAGTTGCTCATAAGAGGGGTCCCTGAAGCGGGACGAGAAGGGAGGGTGGGGAGGAGGGGTTGAAATAAACTGAAGGCGGTAGCCAGAATCCACCGTGCGGAGGACCCAATGATCCGAAGTCAGCTGGGACCACGCAGGGAGGAATGCGGCAAGGCGGTTGGCGAACTGAAAGGGATCCTGGGAGGTCATTGGTACAGTGCTCTCGGGTGCACCCTCAAAAGTTTGGCTTCGGTCCCGCCGGTGGCTTGTGGGACCGGCATTGTTACCCCCCTTGAGGTCCAGACTGTTGTCTGCGAGAGGTACGACTTCGCCTTCTGGTGAAGTCTTGCCTTGGCCGAGGCGGGGGGTAGGGGCGCTGAAGTTGCGACCAGAAAGATCGTCTCTGAGTCTGTGGCGTATGCATTCCCAGCGAACGCATGATTACGCGATTGTCCTTCAGACTCTGTCGATGAGAGTCCATCTTCTGGGAGAAGAGGCCCTAGCCATCAAAGGGTAGGTCCTGTATCGTGTACTGGAGCTCAGGTGGCAGGCCTGACACTTGCAGCCACGATATATGCCGCATGGCAATCCCAGAGGCGACGGTTCTAGCTGCCGAATGGGTGGCATCCAGCGAGGCCTAGAGGGAGGTCCGCGCAACTTTTTTCCCTTCCTCCAGGAGAGCTGTGAATTCTTGGCAGGAATCCTGCAGGACGAGCACTACAAACTTCCCTACTGCCTACTCAGGAGGGCTTGCTGGTTCGCCACCCTGAGCTGGAGGCCTCCCACGGAATAGATCTTTCTCCCCAACAAATCCATTCGCCTGGCCTCCCTTGATTTAGGAGCAGGGGCTTGCTGGCCATGGCGCTCCCGTTCATTGACAGATTGAACAACCAATGAACAAGGAGGGAGGTGTACATACAGGTACTCGTACCCCTTGGAAGGCACCATGTATTTACATTCAAACCCTCTGGCTGTGGGCGGTATGGATGCCAGGGATTGCCAGATGGTATCCGCTCTAGCCTGTATCGAGCGGATGAAGGGGAGGACCACCTTGGTTGGAGCCTCCGCCGACAGTATACTGACAACCGGGTCGTCCACCTCAGGAACTTCCTCTACAGGCAAGTTGATATTGAGGGCGACGTGGCGCAGACGGTCCTGGTGTGACCTGAGGTAGATTGAGGGCAGTCCAGATGTAGACGTCCCCGCCACTGCTTCATCTGGGGAGGAAGAGGGTGAAATCTGGGAATCAGTGGGTCTTGGATCGACTCCTGGTCTTGGGGGATGTCCTGAGGTGGCGGATCTTGAGGGTCTGGCACGTGTGTTGGAGATTCATCCGTACCTGGTGGGGGAGGTGTGCTCACTGTGGTCTCTGGTGCCCCATGTTCAGAAGGGCCAGAGCACGATGGTATATGCGGATCACCTTGGGTTTGGTGGTAGGCCCAAGGTGTCCAAAAGGGCCACTGATGAGGTCCCTGGTGGTTATCCGAATCCCCGTATGATGCAGTGTCTGCATGGGAGGAGATCAACGGATGACAAGATGGCCACGGGGGAGTGGAGACCGTTTGATGTAGGTCTCTGCGTCCACTCGAACCATCCCTATGTGGTGCCGGAGAACGGTACCGAGAGTCGTGACGGTGCCGGGAGTGGGACTGGGACCTGCGACCAGAGCGGTGCCGGGAGGTCGACCAGTGCCTGGAATCGCCGTGCCGAGATCGGCTGCGAGAAGTCCGGTGCCGCGAGTGGTGCTGAGATCTGGAGCGGTGCCGATAGTATCTGGACGGTGACCAGGACCTCGAGCGGTGCCGTGAGTACGACCGGTACCTCGATGGGGAACGGTACCTGGACTGCGAGCGGCCGTGGGACCGGGATCGATGGTGGGACTAGGAATGCCTGCGGGACCTGGATTGGGACCGGTGACATTCTGTGGTACTGGGCGAAGAAGGTCTCATGAGGGCCGGCTTGCCTATAGACTGAGGAATCCGCACCAGCGGCGCCGGGGGTTGAGGCAGCTCAGGCTCCGTCAAGGCAATCAAGTCCCATGCCATGGAAAACGTCTCCAGAGTGGAGGGCATGACAAGCTCAACTACGGCGTGTGCCAGAGAGCTGGTGAGCACCGGACTCGACGGCTCCAGTGAGGCCGGAATCAATGGTGCGGAGGACGTCGGTGCCGCTGCAGCTGACGGTGCCGCGCGGTCTGACTTGGCTAAGCGTTCAGACTGAGATGTAGATATAGCAGCCGCAGGAGGCTTGTGCTTCTTGCTCCGTGGTGAGAGCCAATGGTGCCAGGTAGAAGCTTGAGCCGGTGATGGCTGATGTCGAGGAGCCTTCGCTGTTGGAGTGCCCTCCGGTGCCGAGGAGGCACTTGCTCCCGGTGCCGCTGACGGTGCAGAGGACTGGGGAGTCAATGCTGCCTCCATCAGTAGTTGTTTTAGGCGAATGTCCCGTTCTTTTTTAGTCTGGGGCTTGAACGCCTTACAGATGCGGCACTTGTCCGTCAGGTGAGATTCACTCAGGCACTTAAAACAGGAGTCGTGAGGGTCTCCTGTGGGCATCGGCCTATGACAGGCCGAGCACGGTTTGAAGCCCGGTGAACCGGGCATGGGCCCCGGTACCGGGGGAGGGAAAAAGGGGCTAGACCCCGATCCCTCTTAACTATCTACAATAACTACTACAAAACTAACAACTAAACAGTAACTATACTGATAGAAATCGAACTATATACACAAATACAACAGAAACGAGCGAATCGCTAGGGTGGTGGAGATCAGCTAAGCTGCGCTCCACTGTTCCAATGACCGACACGGGAGTTAAGAAGGAACTGAGGAGCGGAGGGGCCGGCAGGGGTATATTTCCGGCACCATAGCGGCGCCACTCCAGGGGGTGCCCTTCCGGCCCACCGAGTGTTGCTAGGGTAAAAATCTCCGATGAACGTGCACGCGGCACGCGCACACCTAACTGGAATGGATATGAGCAAGCACTCGAAGAAGAATAATGAGATTCCCTTCAGGGATGGGAAAGAAAAATATTAATTACTTTAAAAACACTTAAAAGGATAATAGATGTTTCACAGACAAAGCCTATGAAATCCAAGATGTCTGGCTGTTTCCCATCCTCAATATAAAAGCAAAGAGTCCTATTATTTATGACTTGGAATACTACTTACAGTTTGGCTTACAGGATGTATTGGATACATCAGAAACACTACCCTTGCAATTCCTTTTAATATCAATGAATACAATGCAATTAAAACCTACTTGCTCTTTTGAAAATTTATGGATTTGTGCCTTTTATTTACCTTGACTTGCCAGGCCTTTGGATCCACTCAGAGGCCCTGCCTTTTTGAAAATGGGAACAACTATTTTCCGTGGTAAAAAAAATTGAGTGTAATGATCAAAAATGGACCACCACAGGGTCATACTAATGCCACTTCCGAACATGTACAAAACAAGCCTAAAACCACTACAGGGGTTATGACTTTTTTTAATAAATTAAAAAAGTCAGATTATTCTCCACTGTATCACATTTTCCTTATCTTACTGGAATGTTTCATTGCTTCTCTAAGCAAACTCCAACATTAATGGTTAGAATCACCTTATAAACTATTAATTTGATTTAAAAAAATACACACACATTCAGCAGATACTTACTAGAACTCATACTGTGAATCCTGTAGATTCATCATATCACGGAGCCTGCTTTAAATGTGGACATTTTTTATTCATGTTCACACTTCAGTTACAGACCACAGAACATACCCGTATTTTCAAAGCGCACTAAGGTCGGGGGAACTGTCAATATTCAGCATCTCTGAAAAATCAGGCTTTATGGGCCCAATTCAGTTTTGCCCTACAGCCCCTTTGAGCAAACTAGACTGGCACAAAAGGACAATATGGCAGGCCTAAGCTCCTCCCCGAGAATACCCCCAATGCCACAGGGGGTCCTGCCAGGCACAGACCCCAGCTCCTCTTGCTCTATGCTCCCTCCACAGCAGCCCCAGAGCAGAAGGCATTCATACATCCCTGGTGATTCTGTGCCCTTGCGACTTCCCATACAAGTCAGAACACCCTCAGGAGATAACTAGCCTAAACTGGGGGCTGAACCAGTCCTGTCCTTACACTGCCCCAGCTTGAGCTGTCCCTTGGGTAGGGCAAATCAGGGAAACCTTCCCAGACCCCGTGCTTTGGGGGTCCCCACACTTCGATCAAATTGGGACTGTCCTGATATTTAGCCCTTTGTCCCATTTCCCGACCAATGTATGATCTGGACGCCATTTGTCTCAATAATCAGATGAGGAGGCAGGAGGAAGAGTGAGATGGGACGTGGGTGGGCGAGCAGGGTGAGGAACTGAACAGCAGGCGGGAGGGAGGTGAGGAAGCAGGCTGGTGGGCAGATGGTGAGGAGGAGAGTGGTAGTTGGGTTGACGGAGGGGGCACGCCAAACGGATGGCAAGGAGACTAGCAGGGAGGCAAGTGGCAGGCATACGGCAAGGAAGAGAGTAGCAGGCGGGTGGTGGTGGAAGGTGAGGAAGTGGGCAGTGGCCGGGCGGGCAGAACCCACCATCAGCATGGATGCATATCTTCTGGAATGGTGGTTGAAGCATGAAAAGACATATGAATCTTTAGTGCATCTGGCACGTAAATATCTAGCGATGACGGCTACAACAATGCCATGTGAACGCCTGTTCTCACTTTCAGGTGACATTGTAAACAAGAAACGGGCAGCATTATCTCCTGCAAATTGTAACCAAACATGTTTGTCTGAGTGATTGGCTGAAGTAGGACTGAGTAGACTTGTAGCTTCTAAAGTTTTGTATTGTTTTAATTTTGAATGCAGTTATTTTTTGTACATAATTCTACATTTGTAAACTCAACTTTCATGATAAAGAGATTGAACTACAGTACTTGTATTAGGTGAATTGAAATATACTATTTCTTTTGTTTTTTACAGTGCAAATATTTGTAATCAAAAATATAAAATGAGCACTGTACCTTTGAATTCTGTATTGTATTTGAAATCAATTTGAAAATGTAGATAACATCCAAAAATATTTAAATAAATGGTATTCTATTCTTGTTTAAAAGTGCGATTAATCGTGATTAATTTTTTTACTCGCTTGACAGCGCTACATTTTACACTTATTTATTTAAAAATATGGTACACGTGCAATGAGCATGTGCTAGGAAATAAATCCTATTTGTCTGTCCTATTTGACAGTGGCTCTCAACCTTTCCAGACTACTGATTTATCTTGCATACCCCCACTTTTTACCTCACTTAAAAACTACTTGCTCACAAAATCAAAAATAAACACACACACACACACACACACACACACACACACACACATACACACATACACACACACGAGTCACAGCACACTATGACTGAAAAATTGCTTAGCTTCTCATTTTTACCATATCAAATAAATCAATTGGAATATAAATATTGTACTTATATTTCAGTGTTTAGTACAGTATATAAGAAGTATAAACAAGTCAGTGCCTATATGAAATTTTAGTTTGTACTGACTTCCCTAGTGTTTTATGCAGTCTGTTGTAAAACTAGGCAAATATCTAGATGAGCTGGTGAGACCTCTGTGAACCCCTAGGGATACGTGTACCCTGGTTGAGAATCACTTATCTATGATATTCTATTGAAAACAAAGACAGTGCAAATGAAAAACATGAAAACACTTGCTACTGAGTATTGAGAATAAAACAAGCAGGCCTTTCTGTTTACAAATGATTCTAAAAGATTCATAATCTCGTATGGAAAATTTTTAGAAAATTAAGTCTAGGCAGATGGATATTTCTATCATCTGTATTAATAAAATGGACAAGATTTTCTAGTGATATTAAACTCTGGACAAATTGATAGAGTTTTGTAACTGTACTTTTTTCCTTAATCTGTCCAAAGAGAAATTCTTTAAGTCTTATACAACATTGCTTGATTTACACAGCTTTAGAACAAATCTAAACCCCACTAAAGTTCACAGAACTGGAAGTCATTTAAACTTATTGAAATAACATCTGAAATGCAGAAATTGTAAATGTTAGTTTAAAATGTGTTCTATAACTGTAAAGGATTATTTGGGTTGAAAAAAATGGCCACACTTATTTAATATAATATATGATGACTACTATATTAACAATAACATTTGGGGCCTTGAGTAAAGAACACTAAAAGAAACACTCTTGGTCAATAATGAAGGCCCGAAGGCCAAATGCCTTATCTGAAGGAATTATTTTTGTCCAGAACGGTTTCATCTATTCATCAGTTCCCTCTGCTCAAGATTCAGTGGGCCAGATCCTTAGCTGGTGTAAACTGGTATATGTCCAATGATTTCAGCTACCGTGTACTCGCAAGGAAAAATGTCAAATAGCTACACCAATGCAAACATTCTGGGTGTCTAGCCTAAGGTGGTGATCTTCATCAGTCAGAGCAATATTTGTTCTGATAACATAATGGTGGTATACTTAGCTAGCTGAGAAACATGTACCAACTACAGATTCAATTCAAGTAGTTCAGAGATACAGTTTTTATTTGCCTAGTGCCATTTGGAAGTTAAAGATTGTTCTCATGGCTGTATCTCCTTATTTGGAAGTCCCTCGATATATTCTAGACATGCGTTAATAGGCTATTTGGATTAGGGAGGATATATACACAGTGTATTTAGAATTCAAATAGTTGGATAATTTTCAGATCTCTAAACCCAAATATCGTTGAGTCTAAATATCAAGCATGAGATTCCCATGGGATTAGCCCCACATCAGCATTACTAATCTTGAGAGGTCTTTCAGATAGAGGGAGGAGTGTGGCAGCTCAGTAGCCTTCTAATCTTTTCCCCTGCTCCCTTTCTTACAATGTATTTGGGGGTGGCTGGTTCTTCTCCAGTCTTTTTTATGGGGCAACTGAGGGCATTGCACAGCCACATCTCCAGGGGGAATTGGCTATCTGCATGCCCACCAGCCCTATTCTGCTGCAGCTAGGTGGGAATGGCTCAAATTGCTGTCATCCTTACTGCACTAGGGTTGAAAGCTGTGATACCTCAGACAGCACTGAAGATATTATGCACCAGATTTTCAAAGGTGCTCAGCACCTATTGAGAACAAGTGCCCAAAAAGGGAGCTGAGATCCTTTTAATATCTGGTCCATAGTAAATAGGGGAACACTGACCCTCAGTCTTAGTGAGTTATATCTCCATTACAGTATTCTCTACACCTGCAAGAATCAGGAGCAAGGAGCCAGGATCAGCACACTGATAACTGAGACAGCATCTCCCACAGGACAGTTCTGAGAACTACCACAAAGTGTTTTGGATGAGATTTATCGTTTTTTCTAAAAAGTGTTGATTGCTTGGGGAGAAAATCAGCTGTGGATAATAGATGTAATTATACATTTTTCTGGCTGTGCCCCTTTCTTTCTCTTGTACAGCTCAACATAAATGCCACTAGCACACAACTTAAAAGAATCTCTATTGTCTAGGTAGGAAGCTCCTCCAGCCACTTTGTGGCATTACCAACATGACCTTGTCATTGCAAAATAGCTACACGTTTTTGTTAAAGTTCTTGTAGCCTAATCCTAGTCAAGCTCACTGGCTTGCATTACTACTCTGGAAAAATGCCCAATCTAAAATATAATGAAAAACTGAAAAAATTAGTCACAGCCACTATTACACTATAGAACCTACGGTCTAAGGCTCTGGGGGTTGACATTAATCAAAGGTGAGACAGGGCTACAGTGCAACTATTATCTCTGCTGCTGTTGCTGTTTTGCATATAGTCACTCCCTAAAGGCAATAAGATTACTGAACAACACACACATCAACTTTTCATAGAATCATAGAAGATTAGGTTTGGAAAAGACCTCAGGATGTCATCTAGTCCAACCCCCTGCTCAAAGCAGGACCAACACCAACTAAATCATCCCTGCCACTGCTTCACCACCTTCCTAATGAAACAGTTTTTCCTAATATCCAATATAGACTTCTCCCACTGCAACTTGAGACCATTGCTCCTTGTTCTGTCATCTGCCACCACTGAGAACAGCCTAGCTCCATCCTCTTTGGAACCCCCCTTCAGTTAGGGGAAGGTTGCTATCAAATCCCCCCTCGTTCGTCTCTTCTGCAGATTACATAAGACCAGCTCCCTCATAAGTCACGTGCCCCAGTGTCATTTTCGTTGCCCTCTGCTGGACTCCCTCCAATTTGTCCACATCCTTTCTGTAGTGGGGGGCTCAAAACTGGATGCAATACTCCAGATGTGGCCTCACCAGTGCCAAATGGAGGGGAATAATCACTTCCCTTGATCTGCTGGCAATGCTCCTATTAATGCAGCCCAATATACAGTTCCTTCTTGGCAGCAAGGGCACACTGGTGACTCATATCCAGCTTCTCATCCACTGTAATCCCCAGGTCCTTTCCTGCAGAACTGCAGTTTAGCCCCAGCCTATAGCGGTGCATGGGATTCTTCCATCCTAAGTGCAGTACTCTGCACTTGTCCTTGTTGAACCTCAGATTTCTTTTAACCTAACCCTCCAATTCATCTAGGTCACTCTGGACCCTATCCCAACCCTCCAGCATATCTACCTTTCCCCCCAGCTTAGTGTCATCCACGAACTTGCTGAGGGTGCAATCTATCCCATCATCCAGATCATTAATGAAGATGTTGAACAAAACCGGCCTCAGGACAGACCCCTGGGGCACTCCACTTGATACTGGCTGCCAACTAGACATTGAGCCATTGATCACTACCTGTTGAGCCTGATGATCTAGCCAGCTTTCTATCCATCTTATAGTCCATTCATCCAATCGATATTTTTTTAACTTGCTGGCAAGAATACTGTGGGAGCCCATATCAAAATCTTTGCTAAAGCTTTTCTCCTTCTTTTCCTCCATTCACTATTGTTAAAAGACCAAACAGGAATACAGAGTAAACAAATAGTTTCCTGTAGAGACAATTGTGAAATCCTTTCTTTAGTAATCAGAGTGTTATTTTGAAGCTTATAGCATAACTAATAAGCATTTACACTCTACACAAATATATTCTAATCTGTTAATGTAAACCCTAGTCTACACTACAAATTTATGTCAGTATAACTATATCGTTCAGGGGTTGTTATAATGTAGTTATACCAGCCTAACCCCTGGTGTAGACAGGAGAGCTTCTCCCATTGACTACTGCCTCTCAGAGAGGTGGAGCACCTGTGCTGATGGGAGACACTCTCGTCACCATAGGCAGTGTCTTCACTAGGTGCTAGAGCTGCATCCCTCTAAGTATAGACAAGCCCTTATCTCTTCTCTACCTCCTGTAATGTGTGATCTGTATCTAGATCATAAACTCTTTGGGACAGAGATTTCCTTTTCTTTTATGTTTATGCAGCACCCAGCATAATGGAGCTTGGGGCCTCTGTTTGTTAACAAAGTCTAAATAATTAGAAGGTGTTTGCCCCAATGAGTTTTGCATACTTCTTACATGTCTGCAGCTCTTCGATGCAGCTGTCACTTAAAGATATAGACAGTTAAATGAAAACCTATCACTGAAAATTGCAGTTAATGAAAATACTTAAGCATTACTGGCAATAAAGAAAATATATATCTTACACTAAAAGGAAAATATGTAAAATTAATCCCCAATGTAACTTATTTAGCAAGTCACACCAGGGATACATTTGTCCCAATTAGTGTTCAAGTGTGCTTTCCTATTCCAAGTTAAAGCAATTCCCCTCTCATTTGTGGAACATTGCAAGGGATTTGACAGTAATTCACAGAAGGAACAACAGTGGAAAAAAACCATTGAGTTTGTGAACTAAAAAATATCAGCTGACTGGGCTCTCTGTACCACAACTGTAAAAATCTGGCTTCTGTTAACTATTTTATGATTACAAATCAAACACCTGTGTTACCAGCTATACTACATGTGTGTGACTGCTGAACCATCTGCAGTACACACCTTTTGCCAGTTGCTTTACTTAGTGTGGGTTACAAATGAGTTCATTCGAGAGAAAGTCAACAGGAGAGTTATCAAACACTTTTTCTATTTTAGGAAGCTCTATACAACGGCAACAATTCTGACTGATGATTATTTAAGACTTGGCCCAGCCTCAGACAGTTGTGTTGGGCTATTCAATTCAGGTTTCAACCATGCAACCTGAGTGGTGTGTGTTCAGGAGTATTGGCTTGCAATGAACATTTTGACTAGCTCCCATTGTGAAAATAAATCACATTTTCAGTCCCTATTATTGATTTTACTATATGAAGAATCTAAGTATAGACAGCCTTTATGTCTGACAACTGGATATTTGCCAGTTAACAAATACTATCTGTGTTTGAATAATGTAGCTCTATGTACAGCTTTGTGGGGAATAAAAACAACAAATAAAACAAAAAAACCCACCCACATTGGTATAACAAAAAAGTCATGTTTGAGCTGGTTTCACTGAAAGCAAATAAAGTTTGGCTGTGAAAAACTGTAGATCCAACCGCCAAGGGACCAAAGATTATTATAAAAGTCTTCCCCTGGGTTCTCCTTTGCACATTTACAGATCTTCCAAAGTTTAAAGTCTGGCAATGGTGGAGTTATAGTTCAATTCATTACAACTCACAGCAGCGAACAAAATCACCTGCAGCCTCAACATAATTCATTAAATATAAAAGACTACTTTCTGGGGCTTGTAGAAAGCTTCTAAAATTTCTCCCAGGTAAATAACTTGACTACAAGGTATAAGCCACATAGGATAATTCCTGCGTTACCTTCCTAATTTAAAAAGTAGTTTATTCTATTGCCTGTAACAAAATTTTCTATCAGAACCAATCAATGACCCATCAAGCTGCAATCTTGCCTTTGGCAAAGTCCAACAGACAATCCTTCAAAGAAAAAAAAACATGAAACAAAACTAGGCATAATGTGCTTGACAATTTCTGGAAATGCTACTGCATGGGGAGAAAAATTCCTTCCTGACATATTTGGGGACTAACTCTGATTAGCCTGTGGCACTGATGGCAACCGGGAGAGGAGCAAGACTAGAAAAAAGGTGGGCTTTTCTTCACATACAGCACTACAAAAGCACAGCTGCACTGGTGCCAGTGTAGTGCTTTAGTGAAGACGCTACTCCTGTCAGCATAATTAATGCACTTCCCCCAAGATGTGGTAGCTGTGTCAATGGGAAAAGTTCTCCCATCGACATAGCACTGTCTACATGGGTGGGGGGTTAGGTTGGTATAGACTCATAGAATATCAGGGTTGGAAGGGACCTCAGGAGGTCATCTAGTTCAACCCCCTGCTCAAATCAGGACCAATTCCCAACTAAATCATCCCAGCCAGGGCTTTGTCAAGCCTGACCTTAAAAACCTCTAAAGAAGGAGATTCCACCACCTCCCTAGGTAACCCATTCCAGTGCTTCACCACTCTCTGAGTGAAAAAGTTTTTCCTAATATCCAACTTAAACCTCTCCCACTGCAACTTGAGACCATTACTCCTTGTTCTGCCATCAGGTACCACTGAGAACAGTCTAGATCCATCCTCTTTGGACCCCCCTTTCAGGTAGTTGAAAGCAGCTATCAAATCCCCCCTCATTCTTTTTTTCTGCAGACTAAACAATTCCATATCCCTCAGCCTCTCCTCATAGGTCATGTGCTCCAGCCCTCTAATCATTTTTGTTGCCTTCCACTGGACTCTTTCCAATTTTTCCACATCCTTCTTGTAGTGTGGGGCCCAAAACTGGACACAGTACTCCAGATGAGGCCTTATCAATGCCAAATGGAGGGGATGATCACATCCCTCGATCCGCTGGCAATACCCCTACTTATACAGCCTAAAATGCCATTAGTCTTCTTGGCAACAAGGGAACATTGTTGACTCATATCCAGCTTCTCGTTCACTGTAACTCCTAGGTCCTTTTCTGCAGAACTGCTTCCTAGCCATTCGGTCCCTAGTCTGTAACAGTGAATGGGATTCTTCCGTACTAAGTGCAGGACTCTACACTCGTCCTTATTGAACCTGATCAGGTTTCTTTTGGCCCAGTTCTCTAACTACATTGCTCAGGGGTGAGGATTTTTCACACCTATGAGTGACAGTTACACTGATATAGGTCTTTAGTGTAGACCTGACCAATTACAGAAGCTTTAAAAAAATGTGGGTATAATATATGGCCACTGTGCGGAATGGTAGTTGGTGTCAGGGCCGGCTCCAGGCACCAGCATTCCAAGCAGGTGCTTGGGACGGCAATCTGCAAGGGGCAGCAGTCTGCGCGTTTTTGCCCCCAAGCAGTGCGCCGAATTGCTGCTGCGGACAGTGGGGGCAGTTGTGTGCCGTTAGGGTGGCACGCGCATTTCCGTGGTGGCGGCAATTCAGTGGCAGCTTCTGTCTTCAGCCAGAAGACAGAAGCTGCGCCGCTTCAGACAGCTGAACATAGAAGCTGCCACTGAATTGCCGCTGCCTTGGAAATGCACATGCCACCCTAATGGCACACGGACTGCCGTCCACAGCGGCAATTCGGCGTGCTGCTTGGGGCAGCGAAAACAGTATTGCCGGCCCTGGTGGTTGTTATGCAAGGATGTAGAGGGTAGCTACATTCTCCATTCTGGGGATGCTGCTGGGACGTACCCTGAACAGACTAGTGTAGGCTGCTGCTTGTTGGCAGCTCTCATTACTGCATTACATAACATTTAAATACAAAATAATCTAGTTGGTAAATATAAGCTCTCTGTGCCTTAATAAGAGACCCATGAACACTACAATTTGAGTTCTGGATTAAATACACCTCTACCCTGATATAACGCAGTCCTTGGGGGCCAAACAATCTCACCGTGTTATAGGTGAGGTCGCGTTCTATCAGGGTAAGGAGAGGAACCACTCCCTGCTGCAACTCACCTCCGCTCTGCCTCCACCTCCTCCCATGAGCACGCCACAGCTCTGCTTCTCTCCCCTCCCTCCAAGACTTGCCGCATCAATTAGCTGTTTGGCGCAGCAAGCTTGGGAGGGAGGGAGAAGTGCAGCTGTGGCGCTCATGGGAGGAGGCAGAGTGGAAGTGAGCTGGAGTGGGGGGGCCCAGGGAGGGCCGCAGCAAGTAACGGGCGGGCGTAGAGGAACTGCTTGCGGTAGCACAAATTCAGATATAACGGGGTAAAGCGGCCCCCTCCCCCAAAGCGCTGCTTTACTGCGTTATATCGATATTCACATTATATCAGACTGCATTATATCGGGGTAGAGGTGTAGTTGTAAGCACTGTATAAATATTTCCAGTATTGCTAACCCCGAACATTAAAAAATATAATCATGAGTCTGGTCCCCAAAAATCATGAGACTGGCTTAAAAACCATGAGATTTTAAAGAAGTTATACCTTTGACTTCTCTTTATGAGCATTTAGGGTCCACTCAGGTTACATTTTCATGATTTTTCTCTGTAGTTGTGAAGGCTAAAAACTTACTTTAAAAAATAGTAATAATGAAGCTGAGATTCTCATCTATTCACATCTCATTCTCATCTATACATGACTCCAGAAGCTGGAGTTTTAAGAAAAATACCAGCTGTTGGACTCTCAATAATATTATAAGATTTGGCAACGCTGTATAGTGGTGCCAAATTCAAGCTGTGGCTGAGGCATGAAGATAAAGCTAGTCCTAATCTACAAAGGGAAACAGAGGCAAGGAGCAGGCGAGACTGCCACATCTGCTTGCACAAGGGGCTTGGAGGGTGCCCTCGAGGGTGGATGTGAATGGCTACTCCCCAGAGAGAAGTGTGTGAACTGCCCCTGAGGAAGAGAACTTGGCAACCAGCCAGAAACAACAACTGCTGCTGCTGCCTGCATCAAAAAGGTAGATGCCCAGGCATGGCCCCTTGCAAACCAGCAGAAGATCAGCTGCAGCCTCAGCAATAGCCCAGCCACAAATTTAGAGAAGGAGGAATCCAACTAGGGTTAACACTGTCCAGTTTTTAACAGGACAAACTTGTTTTTGTACTTACTGGCCAGCTAAAAGATTTGACATGCCAGACTAGGGACATGTTAGAGTGCTCTACAATTTACACTCCTGTACTACGACTGCGGCCCTGTGTTAGGATAAGGTAAGAAAAATGATAGAACATAAAAGTACAGTGTGTATGACAGTGTGTGTAAAATCATTTTCTAGAACACTCTAGTGAGAATTAGCTACAGCAGCACTAAAAGCATTTTTGTTGGGGAGGGACGCTGGTGTAACACTGACAGACCCCAGTCATCAGCGGGCAGGATCCAACCTAGGACCTCTGGAGCTAAATGTATGAGCTAAAAGCCATACGGCTGTTACCCAAGGCTGCAGAGCAGACTCATTAATCTCTCTCTCTAAGTGATCTCAGTGCTACTAGAGGGGATAGAACACCACACGCAGAAGGTGTGCTGGTTACACTAGCAGTAGCTAGTTTTTCTGCATCTCAGAGGTGACAACCCTAAAGAGCACATTCCAGCTACAAGACCTTAAACAGAGACCCCAGACCTCAGATCAAGATCCTGGAGCATACCCTAGCAGAAAGGACTCCAGACAGGACCAGCTAGCATACCTTAGATTAAAAAGTCTACCAATGAGCAGTAGTTGTTTTGTTTAAATCACATCCTTACAGGAGGTACATCAGCACAGTCCAAAAGCGTCTACCACAGAGCTGCTGAGCAGTACCAATAAGTATTGGTATTAGACTTCTGTGTTCAACTTGCATTTTTCCCTTACTGTCATTTTTCTACTTCTTTGATTTTTAGGGAGATAAGAGGAGCAGAGAAGCCTCAGCAATGAGCTTCCTTAAGTGCATGAAGCATGTTCTAGATGCTGGGTCAGATACACAGGCCTGCAGTTGAAGTAAAAGAAGATAAAGGATGCCCACAACAAAGAAAATGGAAGCCCCTGTGTACAAAAACTAGCTAGCAGAAAAGCAATCACCAGCACCATTCTTTCCAGCAACATCACTTCTGACTACAGAACTCCCTTAGCCAGTGCCCACAGAAGTAATCCAGCTACACGAGGCTCTTTGTCAAGAAAAGACGCTGCACTGTTGCAGGTGTCTGAAGCTTAAGAGACTGGGAACTGAAAAATCATAAGTTGTTCAGCTATACACAAAATCTGAACTACAAAAAAACACCCAATATGGCAAAAATAAGTCCAAGTAGCAGATAGCTCTATGGAATCACTTTTGTGATCAAAGGCTATTCAAAACACAACTTGCAGTTAAAAATATACAATGCTCCCTGAAACAACCAAATAAGTCTTGGAAAATGCAGTGGTCAAGAATGAGTCTGCCTATCAAGATTTTTCACACAACATACAAACTCAAAGTATCAGAGTTTTTATGGACTTCGCTCTTTTCAGGTAAATCCATGTCTTCAATGGATTCAACATGAGAAGAGCTCTTCAGTCAAATTACGTGCAGGCATCACTGAACATACATTAGTAGAAATAGAAATATCTCAGATATACAGGAGACTCAGAGCAACCCAGCTGTGATAGCAGATGAGTGCATGACATTAAACAGCTACTTGGTCTTGATCATGTGCCTTCATTTAGTGGTAAAATGAATAGTCTACAGAAGCTAATCCATCCAAATCACTGCACTGGTAAAAGTAGCATAGCAACCCTTCAGGACCATAATCTAAGACATTCTCTGAAGACTTCTTGCAGAGAAACTGAATTTGTTTTGCATCTAACTGAGCCCTTACCATACTGGGAGAAATGAACATTTACAAATCAGGCAGAGACTGTAAATTGCTCACCAGCTGCATCATTTCTGCTACAGTCTCATCGAGAGTGGTGGCTATTAAAGTCACTCAAGTACACACCTGGGTGAAGAAAAGAAGGTAATGTGGGCTTCACCCATTCAATATTTGGAGGTTTGTAGATGTTCGTTAGGGTCAGTTGTCAGATTCTTATTGCAGTAATAGAAATTTCCACGGCCTTCGATTCTTCAAGGACTGAGACATCTTTAAGACTATGCCCATTGCATACGGCAAGGCCACACTTCGCAATGTTCAAGGTGACATGTATTTTATATCTTACAGCTCGCCATAGTCTGCAATCTTGAGTTTCTTGTACAGCAACAGTGTAATTCTCCTTAAGAACTCTTGAAAGATAGTCACACTTAGCATATGACAAAAACTTTCCACATTAAGTTTGTACACGAGTATAGCTATCCTTATGGCTCTTTGACGCTAGACATGGACTCTTAAATTTCACATTGCTAATTATACTGAGACAGTAAAAAATCAACATCCAGTAACCTTCTGACGACATTCATTGTGTTAATCAATAATGTGCAACAGAAGCACCACATTCATGTCAAATTCCTTAAGAATTTGGGGCCAAAGGGACAAGCATAGTTGTCACTGCTGTACATTCAACAGGGAAGATCCCAAAAAGCTGGTATGAGATGATAGTCATTTCCCTTCTCAAACATGGGATACTACCATATGACGCCAGCAACTGTCCCCCAATATTACTCCTCTCTGCAACTCATAAGGTAACAGAGAGGGTTTTGCCAGCTCATCTCATCCCTATTTTAGAGGCCATCCTGCCAAATGAAAAGGCTGGTTTTAGACCAGGAGGAAGTTGCTGAAACCATGTTCTTGCCATGACTAGTTACATCAAGGCTGGCTTCTAGTGGAATCTAAAAACTGGAACACCATTGATAAATTTATTCGCCACTTATGATATGATATCATGATATGAGCTATCAGGGGTCATCAAATGCTATAGCACTATGTCAGTCCTGGCCATAAAGCCCCATCTTTTTGAATGGGCAGATCAGCAAAATATTCACCCTCAATGATATTTAACCTCAAGGATTCATGCTGACTCCTTCACTATTCACACTCTACAAGGCAGCATGAATGGAGGGAGGGGAGACAACATGGCAGACAGACACACACACCCTGTGTGAGAGAGAGAGAGATGCATATTTCCCCTTTAAGTACGCTGACCTCACTCTAAGTAAACTGCCTTTTAAGTAGATCAGCAAGTTGAGACAGCAGCTGTTCCCAGGAAGCTCCCTCCATCCTGAGTCGTGTCTGGTCATCCCTTCCACCATGGAGATGAGGTAAGTGAGGTGCAGGAGCAGGAGGAGGAGGAGAAGTGGGAGACCCTGACATTAGCCCCCTCTCTCTTTCCCCTGCACAGCAAGCAGGAGGCTTCCGGGAGCAGCTCCCAGGCAAAGGGCAGGAGCAGGACATGGCAGTTGGAGGAGGGACAGCTGAACTACCGGCAATTGCTAGCCTGCTGGGCAGCTGCCGCACAGGGAATTTAGGGGAACGGGGAACTGATAGGGGGGCTGCCAGTCCACCCTGGTTCCAAGCCTTCACCAGCTAGCTCCAGCGGGCTGCTCTTCCTGCTAGTAGTGGAAAAAAGCAGGTGGCTGCCAAACAACATTATAAGAGAGCAATTTTAAATAAGCATGTTCCCTAATTGATCAGCAACGTAACAACAAAACAACATTAACCAGGACAACTTTAAGTGAGGAGCTACTGTAATATCGGGCTATTAAGAAGGCAATCCTGTCCTAATAACACCCACCATCACCAGATACAGAAACAGATCTTAAGATGATTAAAGAACTTTGTTTGATGGCATTCTGTCTGGCAAGAAATCACTTATCAATAGTTCTGGTTCTGAAATCCCCATTTCTTTATTGTTCTGTCTTTATGGTCCCCACTTCTCTATTGTTTGTCTGTATGATCTCTGTCTGGGTCTTTGATTTTTTCTGTCTGTTACAGAATTAGTTTTGCTAGGTGCAAATTAATTAAGGTGGTGAGGTATGATTGGTTAGAGAATTTTGTTACAGCATGCTAGGATTGGTTAGTAAAATTTTAGAAAAATGATTGGTTAAGGTATGGCTAAGCAGGATTCAAGTTTCACTATATAAATCGGGGTCCAAGTAGGAGACCATCTGAAGGAACAGAAGAATAAGAAAAAAGGAAAGACCTGGAAGAAGAACTCACTTCTAAGAAACAGCCTAAGATCAAAGCTGCAAAGAATCCCCTGCATAACCATAACGTGCAGCAACCAGAATCCAGACAAGACTGACCTTACCTGGCCAACAGAGAGAGTCTGCCTGCCTGATCAGGATTGGTGAGCATAGCATTGTATGCTTAGCATATGTATTCTGCTTGGTAATTGTTAATAAATAGAGGATAAGAATATTAGTATGTAAGGCTCTTTCACTGGTAAAAGGTCCTGCAAACCTGCAAAGAGTATGTCCTGAGCCCTAGGAACTTGGTAAAGGTGGGTACGAGTAAAAGAGAATTTTGTGCGGGTAACACCCTGAGACCCTCCCCTTTCTTGGGATCTCAACCTGGTCTCCAGCCACAGCCAAATGTCTATACTGTAATTTTATACCCACACAGCCGAAGCCCAAGCCACCTGACCTGAGCCAGCTGTGCATGTTTCATTCCAGTATAGACCTACCTTGGATGACTAAGGCTTGTCAGTAGCACTGTTTGAGTGGATTTTCCTTGAGCAGAGGGGTGTCAGGGCACCTTTGCCTCAAGCGGGAGACTAATAAGGCCTGTAAAACACTGTCATAGTCACATTTGATACTAAGGTTCCATTTACACGTTTTCCAAATGGTTAATAAAGAATTCATAGATGTTTATAAGAAAGTTACAGACAAACAGTAAATATTATAGATGGTTATAAGCAACCTATTGAGCTGTTGGAATCTATAAATATTAACTATTAAACCATCTACTAATCATTTATTAACTCTTAATAAAATATAAATGGAACCTTGACACATCTATAAGTGTGACAGAATTTAATGTGAATAAAACCATCAGTCCCTACAAAGACTGAAGAGGCATGATAGTGTCCTTGAACTTGAGAGAACCAAAGATTGCACAGACAGAAATTCCCATTTCCATAGCTCAGAGAGAATTCAATACCATAAACAAAAGAATCAGAATTGTAGGACTGGAAGGAACCTTGAGAGGTCATCTAGTTCAGTCCCCTGCATTCAAGGCAGGACTAAGTATTATCTAGACCAGAAGTGGGCAAACTACGGCCCGTGGGCCACATCCAGCCTGCGGGACCCTCCTGCCTGGCCCCTGAGCTCCTGCCCCAGGAGGCTAGCCCCCAAGCTCCTTGCTGCTGTTCACCCTCCTCTGGAGCCTCAGCTCGCTCCACCGCCATGCTCTGGGCAGCGGGGCTGCAAGCTCCTGGGGCAGCGCAGCTGCAGAGCCTGGCCTGATCTGTTGCTCTGTGCTGTGCAGTGGCCTGGCTGGCTCCATCTGGGCGGTGCAGCTGTAGTGCCACCAGTGCTCCAGGCAGCGCAGTAAGGGGGCAGGGAGCGGGGGTGGGGTGGGGGTTGGATAGAGGGCAGGGGAGTTTGGGGTGGTGGTCAGGGGGCAGAGGTGTGGACAGGGGTCGGGGCAGTCAGAGGGTGGGGAACAGGGGGGTTGAATGGGGGCAGAGGTTCCAGGGGGGCAATCGGGAATGAGAAGAGGGGTTGGATGGGGCGGTGGAGGGCAGTCAGGGGCGGGGGGGTCTGGAGGCAGTCAAGGGACAGGGAGAAGGCGTGGTTGAATGGGACAATGGGGGCAGTCAGTTGTAGGGGTTCTGGGGGCGGATAGAGGATGGGGGTCAGGCCACGACCCCCTCCCGAAACCAGCCCTGCATACAATTTCTGAAACTGGATGCGGCCCTCAGGCCAAAAAAAGTTTGCCCACCCCTGATCTAGACCATCCGTGACAGATGTTTGTCTAACCTGTTTTCAAAATTCCATAATGACTGAGATTCCACAGCCTTAATTTATAAGGGGCAGGGGAGATCGCAGTCAGAGGCTTGCTATGTGAAAGAGGTCACCAGTGCAAAAGTTTGAGAACCACTGTTTTATGTACTTGAAAACTTATGTCCCTCCTCAGGCTTCTCTTCTCCAGACTAAACAACCCCCCGTCCCCCAATCTTCCCTCATGGGTCATGTTTTCTAGACCTTTAATCATTGTTCTTGCTCCTCCCTGGACTTTCTCCAATTTGTCCATATCTTTCTCGAAATGTCGCATCCAGAACTGGACACAATGCTCCAGCTGAAGCCTAGTCAGCCTGGAGAAAAGCAGAATCATTACTTCTCGTGTCTTGCTTACAACACTCCTGTTAATACATCCCAGAATGTTTGCTTTTTTTGTTTGCAAGGATGTTACACTGTAGACTCATATTTAGCTGCTGATCCACTGATTCCCAGGTCCCTTTTTGCAGTACTCCTTCCTAGGCAGTCATTTCCCATTTTGTATGTGTGCAACTGATTGTTCCTTCCTAAGTGGAGTACTTAAGATTTGTCCTAGTTACTTCAGACCATTTCTCCACTTTGTCTTGATCATTTTGAATTTTAAGCCTATCCTCCAAAGCACTTGCAATCCCTCTGAGCTTGGTATTGTCCATAAACTTTATAAGTGTACTCTCTATGCCATTATCTAAATCAATGATGAAGATACGGAACAGAACCAGACCCAGAACCAGGACCGGCGCTAGGGTTTTGAGCACCCTAGGCGGACAGCAATTTCGCAGCTCCGCGCACTGGTCCCACAGCTCCGGTGGAGCTGCCGCAGTGGTGCCTGCAGGAGGTCCACTGGAGCCACGCGAGCAGCCGACCGCCCACAGGCACGACTGCGGCAGCTCCATGGGAGCTGCCTGCCACCCCCTCCGGACACCCTGGGCTGCTGGCTGCCGCAGCTGCACCCTGACCCAGGCGACACCCTGGACTGCCGGCTGCCGCGGCTGCGCCCTGACCCAGGCGACACCCTGGACTGCCGGCTGCCGCGGCGGCGCCCTGACCCAGGCGACACCCTGGACTGCCGGCTGCCGCGGCGGCGCCCTGACCCAGGCGACACCCTGGACTGCCGGCTGCCGCGGCGGCGCCCTGACCCAGGGGACACCCTGGACTGCCGGCTGCCGCGGCGGCGCCCTGACCCAGGGGACACCCTGGACTGCCGGCTGCCGCGGCGGCGCCCTGACCCAGGGGACACCCTGGACTGCCGGCTGCCACGGCGGCGCCCTGACCCAAGGGACACCCTGGACTGCCGGTGGCTGCGGCGGCGCCCTGACCCAGGGTCAGGGTGCCTCCACGGCAGCCGGCAGCCTGGGGTTTCCCTGGGCCAGGGGACCCCTTGGGTTGCCGGCTGCCGTGGCAGTGCCCTGACCCAGGGGGTCTCTGGGCTGCCGGCTGCCGTGGCGGTGCCCTGACCCAGGGGGCCTCTGGGCTGCCGGCAGCCGCGGCGGCGCCCTGACCCAGGGGGCCTCTGGGCTGCCGGCAGCCGCGGCGGCGCCCTGACCCAGGGGACATCCTGGACTGCCGGCAGCCGCGGCGGCGCCCTGACCCAGGGGACACCCTGGACTGCCGGCAGCCGCGGCGGCGCCCTGACCCAGGGGACACCCTGGACTGCCGGCAGCCGCGGCGGCGCCCTGACCCAGGGGACACCCTGGACTGCCGGCTGCCGCGGCGGCGCCCTGACCCAGGGGACACCCTGGACTGCCGGCTGCCGCGCCCTGACCCAGGGGACACCCTGGACTGCCGGCTGCCGCGGCGGCGCCCTGACCCAGGGGACACCCTGGACTGCCGCTTGCCGTGGCGGCGCCCTGACCCAGGGGACACCCTGGACTGCCGGCTGCCGCGGTGGCGCCCTGACCCAGGGGACACCCTGGACTGCCGGCTGCCGTGGCGGCGCCCTGACCCAGGGGACATCCTGGACTGCCGGCTGCCGCGGCAGCGCCCTGACCCAGGGGACACCCTGGACTGCCGGTTGCTGCGGCAGCGCACTGACACAGGGTCAGTGCGCCTCCACGGCAGCCGGCAGCCCGGGGTTTCCCTGGGCCAGGGGACCCCCTGGGTTGCCGGCTGCCGTGGCAGTGCCCTGACCCAGGGGGCCTCTGGGCTGCCGGCAGCCGCGGCGGCACCCTGACCCAGGGGACACCCTGGACTGACGGCTGCCGCGGCGGCGCCCTGACCCAGGGGACACCCTGGACTGCCGGCTGCCGTGGCGGCGCCCTGACCCAGGGGACACCCTGGACTGCCGGCTGCCGCGGCGGCGCCCTGACCCAGGGTCAGTGCGCCTCCACGGCAGCCAGCAGCCCGGGGTTACCCCGGGCCAGGGGACCCCCTGGGTTGCCGGCTGCTGTGGCAGTGCCCTGACCCAGGGGGCCTCTGGGCTGCCGGCTGCCATGGCGGCGCCCTGACCCAGGGGACTCCCTGGACTGCCGGCTGCTGCCGGCAGCTCAGACTCATTCTCTGTCCCAGCAGCAGTGGCTGCTCAACCATTTTAAAAAATTTTGGGGGCGCTTTTTGGCACCCTCAAATCTCGGCGCCCTAGGCAACCGCCTAGTCCGCCTAAATGGTTGCACTGGCTCTGCCCAGAACTGATCCCTGCGGGACTCCACTTGATATGCCCTTCCAGCTTGACTGTGAACCACTGATAACTACTCTTTGGGACCCATTTTCCAACCCGTTATGCACCTACCTTATAGTAGGTCCATCTAGGTTGTATTTGCCTGGTTTGTTTATGAGAAGGTCATGCATGACACTATCAAAAGCCTTACTACAGTCTTCAGTAATTCAGAGCCACAGTTTGAGGGGGAGGCAGGGTTTAGAGAGAGAAGCTTCGCAGTTCACTCTCAGAGTACAGTTGCTCTCCCTGGACATTAAGGTGGGGAGAAAGTGGGCAGGGTCAGGCCTCTGGTATCCCAGGCAAGTCTTACTCACAGTCCTAGTTCTCTCCCTGTGGATACTTCTGCTTCAGCAGCTACTAACTGACTGTTTTCTTACAACCAATCTCTCCTTTACTCACCCACACAGCCTGACTACCAGAGGTCCCTTTTAAGCAGGTCCTCCATAGGGAGAATGCCAGGCAACTGTTGAGGGGCAGGGCCTTCTGAGCCCAATACCATTCCACCACTCTTGTAACCTTATTGTAGGCTCTGTAAAGTCATCATACATAGATAAAAGAGGAACAATCCTAACAATGAGATCTGCACAGTCTCAAGGGAGTAGTAGTGTCTTCTGGGCTCAGGATGGTACTTGAGCTGTGAATGGAGATTATAAAGAGTATGCAATGCTCCTTTTTCTTCCCATCTGCCCTCAGATATAAGTTTAGACAGCAAAATGATGAATGTTTTTATTCATATAAGCATGGGCTTCTTTTAATCTTGCTAAACTATTTACATTACTAATACACTGCAAGAGTAAATCCATCTTGCAGAACCAAATGTGCTGCGATAGTGCATATTTTGCTGCTTTTAGAGAGCTTATATCACTCAAAACCTTCCTTTTTGAAAAATCATTGAAATATCTAATAGGTTGTCAGTCCATAATGTAGCCTATATCCATTAGCATAAAAATTAAGTTAGTTCATTTACAACCATCTGAAAGTCAGATATTGCAAATTTACAACAATCAGCAATTCAGTATTTTCAAAATGTAGTTTATGGAGCATATATACATTATCAGGAATGAAAATACCACGAACAAAAGAAGCGATTACTATCAAATTCTTCATAGGAAGGAGGGTAGGAAAGGAGGGTAGGAAAAAACAAAACCGAACTGTCTAAGTAGCATCCATTTCACCTGTTATACTGACCTCAAATAATTTGCTACTAATTACTGACCATCAGATGGTTGCAGGGCCGGCTCCAGGCACCAGCTTATCAAGCAGGTGCTTCGGGCGGCAACTGGGAGCGAGGCAGCACTTTCAGGTATTTGGCGGCAATTCGGTGGAGGGTCCCTCACTCTCTCTGGGAGCGAAGGACCTCCCGCTGAATTGCCACAGATCGCGATCGCGGCTTTTTTTTTTTTTGGCTGCTTGGGGCGGCAAAACCCCTGGAGCCGGCCCTGGATGGTTGTTGGGCGCTTTAGGTTTGCTACAGTGAAATAAGGGATTAGCAAACATCACATGAAATGTAAATATACACTGTCAATAATTGTTTTTATGCAATAAAAGTTTTTTGCAATTATTTTTACTAATCTGCTCAATTTATCTTTAACCCAAAGAGCATGCCTGTGCCAAAGGACGAGGGGCTCCCTCGTATCTAGCAGTGAGTCTCAGCTGGCCTGACCAGCTCAATGTATCCCAACTCCCGTTGTCAAACTGTATCTAAAAGATGTCACGGAAGGTATGATAGAATGACATGCTAGTCATTAATATTATTGCATGGTGTATGTAAAATTATAACTATGTGCTAGAAATATGTTCTTAAAATGTGTTTGGAAGGTAGGGCATAAGGCACCCTGCCCTAGACAAAGGAACATGGTTCTGCCTGCTTGAATGTGTCTCCAATGTATACTAAGCAAAGAAAGAAGATAGAAGTACATTTGCATAAAAGGCAAACAAAGCCATCAGACTAGTTTGTGGGGAAGATAACCACTTAACTATCATAGTGACAAGGAGGAAACTGCAAAAATTAACATCGACTCAACTCTCAGGTGGACACAGCAAACTGAGTCCCTAGGAGGGCTTCCTGCCTTGACAAAAGAAACTGTGAGGATAGAAGCAGAGAGAGAAAGCCATTTTGGCATATTTCACCTGAGGAGGCAATGAAACCAAGTACTTTAGGCTCTGTGTTGTATCCTGGCTAAGGACTGGGCAACCATGCTGGAAGAACAACTGTGATGAGAAAACTACTCCAAACAAAAGTTTCTTAAGTTAGGTTTTAGTCATAGAAACATTTTTTTTTATTTTTGTTTGTTTGTAACCATTTCTATCCCAATTCCTTCTACTTGGTATCAGCTGAATGCAAGTTCTTTGTTAATAAACTTAATCTTGGTTTATTACATAACCATCTCAGTGCAGTGTTTCAAACTGAAGAGTAAAATCCTCCGCCAAACCAACAGGCTGGTGCTAGGTACTGTCTATTTAAAGAAACAGCAAACTTGAAAAAAAGGTTTTGTGAAGGACTAAGCACTGCGGAAGAGATGGTTTTGGGGAGACTGGAAATTGGAAGGCTACTGGTGTCACTGCACAAAGAATAGCCAGGCTAATAGAAGCCAGGGTGAAGTCATTGTGCTGTAAGCAGACTGCTGGGGGCAGGGATCTAAGCTGCACAGCACAGAAGCACCTAAGGCTACAGGGCAGGTGGTGATATAACCCCTTAATTGTTTGGATGAACCCCCCAAAGCATCACAGTACCTCATTATTCAGACAATTTACACCCTGCATAGGTTGGTGGTTAATTTTTTTTAAAACAGTTCTTGACATGCTTTAACCTAGCAGTTTCAGATTTAAAATTTAGTTCACTTTTAATTTAATATTCTGACAATTCAGCTCTAACTTGTTCTGAAATGAAAAAGGACTACAATGCTCAGGAAAACTGGAAAGTTCTGATATTTCAAACAGACCACAGTTTTGGGGAGACAATAAAGCTGCAGTAAACTGAGCAAGGACCCAAACAATTAACATTAACTCTGGATACCAAAGAAAGATTACTGAATGCAGTTACAACATTCATGTCAGGGAAGGAACAGCTTCTTCTGATAATTTAGGCAAATTACTTGGAAAAATTGAGTTTATACCTGTTTTTATCATGGAAACCACAGGAAGTAAGTGTTTTATTATGGGAATTAAACAGAGCTTATCCTAATGCAAGATGACTTTTACAATTCCCGCCACCCCTGAAGAATCTAAATTGTAAAAATTTACATAGACAAAATATTTTGGAAAAAGCTACACTTCTAAAAGACAAATGTGAAGTCAGAGAAAGAGCCAAGTACGTACGATATTTCCATTTTTATTTTGTGTCATTGCTGACTTTCTACTATGCATATTTTTAGCAATTTACAGATGGGAAGTGGTTGCATAGAAAGCCTCTGACAATCATTTTCTTTATTGGTGCACGCACATGGAAATCCTCCCAGACTGTACATCTCTGCAGGCAAAAGAAGCAAATACCTTCTTAAATACCATTCACAATTGGAACCCCCAAAGACTTAATGGGTGCCACGCACTACCTTCGATAAAAAACTGACCAACAAACCATTTTGACTGACATCATAAGAATAGCCTGATCTCTAGATCTTGCTCAAATGACTCACTCCTGTGGCACACCAAATTTCAGAAAAATCTGACTAAGCATGTTGAGTTTAGAGGACTTTGTGTAAAGGTCAATCTTTAAAAAGCAGTGGTAATGCAACCTTAACTATAGTGGCCTGCTGCACCACTATTCTGGTAGCAACAATCAGGCTACGTCTTCACTACCCGCCGTATTGGCGGGTAGCAATCGATTGCTCGGGGATCGATATATAGTGTCTCATCTAGACGCGATATATCGATCCCCGAACGTGCTTATATCGATTCCGGAACTCCACCAACCTGAACGGAGTTGCGGAGTCGACATGGGGAGCCGCGGACATCGATCCCGCGCCGTGAGGACGGTGAGTAATTCGATCTTAGATACTTCGACTGCAGCTACGTTATTCACGTAGCTGAAGTTGCGTATCTGAGATCGATTTTCCCCTGCAGTGTAGACCAGCCCTCAGTCACTTCCAGATTCCATTGGAATTAAATTGATAACCTGATGGTGGAAGCTCTTTATTCCAAAACCAACCCTCAGAGCCATCCAGTCCCCTATTATATTGTTCTATTTTAAAATGTAGCTATCAGTAGTAGGCTCCAAAATTCAAACTGTAAATAAACTTAATTTTAAAATATATTTCACAATTTATTTCTGATGCAAAGAGCTTCTCATTTTATAATTTCAGACTGCTGGGTTTCAACAAATGGGTAAAGTTTACTTTTAAAATGGTAAAAAAAA
Organism: Gopherus flavomarginatus; assembly: GCF_025201925.1. Taxonomy (NCBI): domain Eukaryota; kingdom Metazoa; phylum Chordata; order Testudines; family Testudinidae; genus Gopherus; species Gopherus flavomarginatus. The sequence goes on from NC_066620.1 coordinate 162,114,519, forward strand.
TTATAAAATATAAATTACAATAAGTTGTATGGGGAAGTTTAGGTGATACTGAAATTGAATTGTCAGATTCTTAGAGAAGTTACTCGCTGTTCTCTGCCTAATACTACCAGCATGAAATGCTCATTACATTTCATACTCATCTTATTACAGATAAAACCACTGAGATGTATTTGTATTGTTGAACTGTATTAGTGTGTTCTTAATCCCAACTGTCCTATTAACTTTCATAAACAATCTTTTCAATTAGTAATTTAATTTAAGTCATTTAAACCTGAGGGTCAATTCCATTCATAATATTGTACCACTCCACCCCTAAATTACCAAATTCTCACCCTGAGTGATAAACAGGCTGGCAGATTCTTAAGGAGCAAACTGCACTAATTTACAGCTTGGAATCCCGAGGGGGTTTCATTCATAGGCTAAAAATCCCTTTAGCCTGGATCCAGCACTTCCCCTCAGCTCAGTTTTATGTTCCTCATGCGTTTCCAGGAATCTTCTTGGGTGGGGAGTTGGTGACGAACCACAATGATGTCACTCCCCTGCCTTAAATAGCTTTTGTATATGCTTTGTCTCAAAGCTCGATTCCCACGCCAGTCAGTGGAAAAACACTGGTATCCCAAGACGGAGACCAGCACCAGATGACCAGGTCACATGTGCCTGTAGTGTCACAGCAGCCATAATTCAGAGGCTGTTTATAGCATCCTTCAGGAAGGCCTCCCTCTCTTTCCCCTTGGTGTGAAATAAGCTTCTTATAAGGCCTATTATCAGAGGGGTAGCCGTGTTAGTCCGGATCTGTAAAAGCAGCAAAGAATCCTGTGGCACCTTACAGACGAACAGATGTTTTTGGAGCATGAGCTTTTGTGGGTGAATACCCACTTCCTCAGATGCATGTCTCAAAGCTCGATAAGGCCTATTGTTCTCCCTAATGGTTTATTAACTTGAATGGGCCCTTCCCAGCCAGCCATCTAGACTGAATCTTTTGTCTAGTGGGTGTTCCCCAGGTGTAAACACATTTGAAACACAGATACATAGTCAATATTTCTCACTTCACATACAAAAATTATACATGCATATTAGTAGGACAATCCTATTCAGTAAATCATAACCCTCAATAGCTTACATGACCTATCTACATAAATGAATCATAGTTATTCCACAATCATATCATATAATATCTCTATGAAGAATATGGAGTGTAGTGTCATACTTACCTTTTCCCCAGGAACACCAGAAACACCATTTTCTCCTTTAACACCCACTTCACCCTAAAAGATAAATTGCATATTTAGAGATCTAAGTTTTCTGAGTTTGCCTTGCTACCAAGGCAACATGTTATTAACACATTGTTTATTTCCCATGTATATATAGTTCTGTTTTCTATCAAACTTTACAAGATATCACAAAATGGTGCTCTCGTTGTGAGAGCATTGTTTAGTGAAAATATGAGCTATGTAAACTTGGGGAAAAAACCTGATGGCATAATATTAAAAACCTCACTTAAAGAAAAGCAATTCAGAATTAAGGCCCAGTAAACACTTTATACACATGCTTAACTTTGCTACCCCAAGCACTCCCATTGATTTCAGTCATTGTAATAACACTGGTCATTGTGGTATTAAAGTTGTACCTCTGGGTGGGCACTTCTGTCATAATTTGCATTATAATGAAAAAGGTGAGATTTGTATTTTTCTACATTGCAGATCCATGAGGGCAAGATTTGTATTTCTGTAACAGGGTTATGTATATACAAACATCAGACCTAATACCTTCACTCCTCATTAGGATATATCAGAGAAAAGAAGAGTGTGTTTTAATCAAAGAATCATAGAAGATTAGGGTTGGAAGAGACCTCAAGAGGTCATCTAATCCAACCCCCTACTCAAAGAAGGACCAACACCAACTAAATCATTCCAGCTAGGGCTTTGTCAAGCCAGGCCTTAAAAATCTCTCAGGATGGAGATTTCACCACCTCCCTAGGTAACCCAGCTAAGCTCCTTCCTCTTTGGAACCCCCCTTCAGGCAGGTGAAGGCTGCTATCAAATCCCCCCTCTCTCTTCTCTTCTGCAAACTAAACAAGCTCAGTCTCCTCAGCTTCTCCTCGTAAGTCATCAGTTTTCTCATTTTATAGAAGATTTCAAAAATATAGGGGCCAAAATCCTACTGTCCTAAAACAAAACTCCCTTTTACTGCTGGATTTAGCCCAGTGTCTACATATATGCTACATGCAGCTAATATTTCTACTGCTAGCAGCTCATTTCTGTAGCTAGTATGTCTTCTTTTTTTAAGATGCTAATAGTCGGGGGCAAAAGAAGTTCTCACTAAACTGGAATATCCATACCTCATGCTAACAAGTCCTTTAAGGTTAAATTCATCTACTCCCCATACTTAAAAACAAGTACAAAATTTGTTGGGGATTTGCTAAAAGATTTATTGGACTAATCCTCAGCTAGTCTACATGGGCATACCTCACTAACTTCAACGCTTCTAGGGCAATTTATAATAACTGAGAATCTGGATCTTTTTTTTAAAAAAAAAAAAGTGAAGAAAATAACACACACTTAAAAATTCCTTAGTAATTTCTAGTATGACAATCTGTAAAGTTTTGAAATTAAAATGAGGGAAGATAACAAAAACACTGAATCAATATTAGATACTCTAATAATCACAAATGAAAAGTTTTTCTACTCTTATCTAAAAGAGAAACATTTTTCCTAGCAATCAACAGCTCAATTCCACAGCCCCTTTTCAGTCAATAGCCCATATGACAGTAATCCCACTGATTTCAATGGCATTACTCACATAAGTGCTACTCAGTGGAAGAAAAAGGTTACAGAATTAGACACCAAGTAAAGAAAAGAAAAAAAGTTTAGGTCATGTCTTCTGGTTATCAGTTTCTAAAAGCAGGAGATTTCTGCAGGTGACTACTACCTGAACTTTGATGTGAACCTACTTGGTTGCCTATAACCCTTGCCCTTGTCTTTGTCTCTTCCTCTCTTGCCACAGCATCCATTCACAGAAACCCACAGAAATGACTGCACCTGCACAAGCCAGCTGGCAACTCTTACTTAATGGCATGTGAGTGGGATCAGCAAATCAAGCAAAATGAGTTACACATGTGTATTCAGCTACATTCCATGCAAAAATTCAAATCCAGTGAATTGAAGCAATGATTAGTTTTTTTCATTTTTTTTATATTGAAATTGCCTTGAATAAGTTATGTTAAATTAGTTCAATCCCAACAGCAGAATAAAATCTTCAGTATGTGAATGACAAACAGCCACTGGCATTATGAGAGGGTGAACAGCAGGAATGACTCTTGTTTCCTTGCCTAATCACCCACATCATACTTTGCTTCCTGTGCCACTTTCAGCTAAGAGAGACCAGAACCATTTTATATTCAGCAGAATATTTTTACATATTATATGCTATAAATTCATAGTTCTATATACTACTTATGTAAAAAAAAAAGCTCTAAGTGTGAGTGACTTACTAACTAGTCAACCATGGTAAATTTACACAGCTGTTTCAGAACAGTAGATAGATTTTCCTCCTAAAGACCTTAAGACAACTATATTCCATAGCAAATTGGATTATGAGTTTATTCCTGTATCATATAACTGTGATTTTAATAATCAGAGTGCAAAGCGTACAGATTATACTTTGTTATACTCTCTATATAAGAATGACTGAGCTTTCGTACAGATATCAGGAGAGACTAAATAGCAGAAAAAAGAATCAGTAGGGGTATGAATGGACGAATGGACAGGAAGGTGGATAGAAAGCTGGCTAGATCATCAGGGTCAACAGGTAGTGATCAACATCTCAATGTCTAGTTGGCAGCCGGTACCTAGCAGAGTGCCCGATGGGTCAGTCCTGAGGCCAGTTTTGTTTAACATCTTCATTAATGATCTGGATGATGGGATGGATTGCACACTCAGCAAGTTCACGGATGACACTAAACTGGGGGGAGAGGTAGCTACACTGGAGGGTAGGGATAGGGCCCAGAGTGACCTAGACAAATTGGAGGATTGGGCCAAAAGAAATCTGATGAAGTTCAACAAGGGCAAGTGCAGAGTTCTACATTTAGGATAGAAAAATCTCATGCACTGCTACAGGCTGGGGACTGACTAATTAAGCAGTAGTTCTGCAGAAAAGGACCTGGGATTAAAGTGGATGAGAAGCTGCATATAAGTCAACAGTGTTCCCTTATTGCCAAGAAGGCTAATTGCATATTGGGTTGCATTAGTAGGAGCACTGCCAGCAGATTGAGGGAAGTGATTATTCCCCTCTATTTGGTAAGGTGAATCTACTGGTGAGACCACATCTGGAGTATTGCATCCAGCTTCGGGCACCCCACTACAGAAAGGATGTGGACAAACTGGAGATAGTCCAGCGGAGGGCAACAAAAATGATTGGGGGGTTGGCGCACAAGTGGAGGCTGAGGGAACTGGGCTTATGTAGTCTGCAGAAGAGAAGAATGGGTGGGGATTTGATAGCAGCCTTCAACTACTGAAGAGGGGTTCCAAGGAAGATGGAGCTAGGCTGTTCTGAGTAGTGACAGATGACAGAACAAGGAGCAATGGTCTCAAATTGCAGTGGGAGAGGTCTCAGTTGGATATTAGGAAAAACTATTTCACCAGAAGGGTGGTGAAGCACTGGAAGGTGGTGGAATCTCTATCCTTAGAAGTTTTTAAGGCCCAGCTTGACAAAGCCCTGGCTGGGATGATTTAGCTGGCGGTGGTCCTCCTTTGAGCAGGGGGTTGGACTAGATGACCTCCTGAGGTCTCTGCCAACCCTGATATTCCATGATTCTATGTACATTATTATTTTATCTGCTGTTATTCTATAACAATCACAATGCTTTGCTTTTCATTCATAGGCCTCAAAGCAGTTTACAAAAGGTGAGCAAGAATCACTATCTCAAAATTACAGATGGGGTGACTGAGGCACAGAATCAGTGGCAGAGATGAGGAAAAAACAGGTTCACTGATTCCCAGCCCTATGCTCCATCTGCTAGACCAATGTTCCTTGTCCCAGAGCATGCCAGCAATACACTGAATACTGAATGTGTGCTTTATAAATATAAACAAATAAATTAACAACAAATGAGTGCAATAATAGAACAAAATTAAAATCAATGACTTAGAGAGAAACTATCAGCAGCAATTTTTAATCAGGCAATTTTGAGCTTTCCAAAATACTCAGACAAAACAGACTGATTTCACCAGACACCCATCATTTGTTGGCTCAGGGTTAAAGAGACTTGGATTTAATGGCAGGATTCTAAAAAAACCACATTTGTTAAGTATGAAACTACAAGGCTAGTAATAAGTAATATGGGGAATATTTTCAAAGGCACAAAAGGGAGTTGGGCACTTGAGTTAAGAATCTGATTATAAAGATTACTGGTGATTAAAGATATCAAAAATTAGAACCATACTGTAATTACAGTGTAACTACACTGCACTGTAACAAATGTTCATGCACTATGAAATATAACTGATTAATATAATCTGACAAGATTAGTGGTCTAGTTGTAGAAGAAAATCTGAGTTCAAAACCTGAGCTGTGTGAGCCTGCAGGTTATGGTGAACTGAATCCAAATATTTTATTCACAAAGATTGGAAGCAAACCCATCTATTTGTGTTGTTTGGAAGTTATACCATAGTTGAATACACTCTGACAACCACAGGAATCCCATCTCTCTCCCTTGCATTGTGGTCCTTTCTATTACCAGCCTCTTCTTTCAATTACTGTGAAATCCTTGATGTTTTGAGTTGAGAGCAGATAAAACACCTTGAGGGTTAGGCTCAGGTGACCTTGCACCTCTCCTGGAGACAGGCAGCCTTTCCCTCTGATACTTGACGGGGGGCATGGTTCCCGGTTGCCTCTTCCCCTACTTTTTATCTTATTGAAGGGACCATCAGGAATGGACAATCACCAATATACACCAAAGGTATTGGAGAGAGGCCAGGACACAACTGACTCTTGGATAGGTAGCAGGAAGGGGACACACTAATCCCAGGGCACTAAGGCCCAGATCCACAAAGGGACTTATAGCTAGGCACCTAATAATGTGATTCAGAAAAGCCAGCAAGTTAGGCGGAGAGCTGCCTAAAATAGCCAATGGAAGATGCTGAGGAGAGGGGTGTGTCCTAATCCCCCCACCTCTTAGGGACTTAGATGTCTACATCTGGGTTTCAGAGAAGCACCTATCTCTGCCAGCAATCCACAACCAGGAAACCACTCCTGGAGTCAAGTGGCTTAGGTGCCTACATAATTTCTTATGAGAAAGAGTTAGGCACCTGCCTCCCTCCACACAAAACAGTGGCTGGAGATAGTGGTGGTGCCGCCACCCACCTTATAACCTTTAACTCAGTAGTTAGAGCACCCACTTGGAATGTGGGAGACCCAGGTTCATTGACCCCCTCTAATTTGAGTGGAGAAAGGATTTGAACAGGGGTCTCCCACCTCTCAGCAGGGTGCTCGGATCACTGATTTATGGGATAGTCTGATGTGGGACTCCCTCAATCTCTCCTGTTGAAGTTGTTCCACTTTGGATAAATACTTCAAGAGGCACTGGACCTGAGAGAGAAAGAGAGAAAATGACTCTGTAGCTGGTGGTTGGGGCATCCACTGGGGAAGTGGAAGACCAGGGTCCCATTGCCCTGCTCCAATTACTCTAATTATTTAAAAAGAGAAGGTGAAGATATTTGAGAAGGCCTCACAGACTTTCCCTTAGTACAAACATAGTCCTTCAGGTTTATGGATACATCTCAAACCTTGAACACAGGGTCAGTTTGAAGGGGATAAAGGGTACAATACAAATATTTCCCACTTGTCATTCAAAACTGCTCAGTCCTATGGTCCTGCAGACGGGAGTGTTACACCAAGAGCCTTAGCCTTGTGAGAGCAGAGAACCTTGCACTACTAATTAAAAAAAAAAAACTCTGGACAGTTCTGGAATGATACTGATAACACTGGTCTACAATTTTTGAGAAGTTGTCTGCTTCAGAGATAAAATGTGATCTTTATTATGTACTTTGATGTGCTGAATTCAAATATGACAATTAAAACAACTGATTGGCTACTGTTTCTAAGATATTTAAGTTTTACATTTTATGTCTATGTATATTGTGTAGATAGTAGAGTTTTAATCATAAATTGTAAACCTAGGTCTTTTCATGTGTTTATGGTTGCTTTACATGATAATATTTCACCTGTCCGTTTATGTAACACTTTAAAAATCAGCAAAAGGGTTATATAAATAAAATTTATTATGAAACAAAAGGCAAAAAACTATTATGTACATAGTTTAGTCCTCTTCAGTGTCTACTCGGCGCTTCTTGGCTCGTCTCTTGTATTCATTAAATGGAGCATCTCTTGTCACGGTCCAGCAATAGTCTGCAAGCATTGATGGCCTCCATTTGCCCTGATAGCCTGCCAGGAGATTCCACTGTTGTAGTCTGGAGCTCAACAGCTCTGCCTTACTCTTGGGTAGTTCCAAATCCCTGACAAGGTCATTCACTTCACCTTGTGTTATGAGGTGTGCTTCAGAGGAGGAGGATGGGAGAAAATGTGGGTCCTGTGACACTGATGGTTCAGGACCAGAAGTTTCATCCTCTTCCTTGTCTGACTCAAGTGAGAATGATTCAGGTGCATCAGGAACCGGCAGTCCTTCTCTGTGGGGTACTGGGCGTATAGCTGATGGAATGTTTGGATAATGCACAGTCCACTTTTTCTTCTTTGACACACCTTTCCCAACTGGAAGCACCATGCAGAAGTAACAATTGCTGATATGATCTCTTGGCTCTCTCCAAATCATTGGCATTGCAAAAGGCATAGATTTCCTTTTCCTGTTCAACCACTGGTGAAGATTTGTTGCACAAGTGTTGCAGCATATGTGTGGGGCCCACCTCTTGTCCTGATCTCCAATTTTGCAGCCAAAAGAAAGGTGATAGGCTTTCTTAACCATAGTGCTTATACTGCGCTTTTGTGATGCAAAAGTCACTTCACCACAAACATAGCAGAAGTTATCTGCACTGTTAACACAAGTACGAGGCATCTCTGCTCACTTTGGCTAAACAGAAATGTGTCCCTTTGCAAAATCAAACACTGACAAATAAGAGAGCACGACACTGTATGATTTCTAGAGCTGATATAGGGCAATTTCTTCAGCAGAGTGATGTAAGCTTCGTTATGATTGCATCATCCATGACTTCTAGGAATAACATGATGCAATTCATATCATGTATGATGCAATACCAGCTTCAGATTGCATCATTCATTGTTTTGCCTAAAAAGCAAGTACTGTCCAAACCTAGTCATAGATTTATTCATAGATCCAGTCAAAGATGTATTTTAGTCATTTCTGGTTTAAATTGAGATCCCTTCCCTTTATAACTCACTTATCCTCCGCCATTCCCAAGTCAAGGGTCGTATATACTGACCCAATAGCATATCTTGAAAACTAGAGCCAATCAACAATTTTAAGCATCATTTTCGTTCTCAGTGACCCAGAATTAGTAAAGTTGGACTACATTTATTGTAATGGTGTAATGGTTCCAGAGTGAACGTAGACAAAAAGATGGGCTATTATGCAATGGGATCTCTAGAGAAGGAGGAATACAGGGAAAGAAGGAGAAATGGGTGAAAAGATGTTCATGGCTGCAAGAGAGTAGAGGACCATTTGTCTCAGATTTGTACAAGATGATAACAGACCTTGAAGGAATGCTAAAACAACCAGAGGGAAATAAATTGTCAGCTCATCCATCCAACCACTGAGCAATGATACTTAAATGCGCTAAAGATGGTAATAGTTTCATTAACTGAACATAGAAAAGATCTTGTCAATGTTATGGGTCATGAAATCCATTCAGTATAATTAAATTTTGAAATAGCTCAATGACCTGTCATTAAATAATGTATTTAAACCTATCATTAATATTCACTATGAATGGCAACATAATGACAATTCTTTTCAACAGAACTCAAGGTATTTACTGAGTAAAATATTTAATAAATAGCAGACACTTCAGAGTCTTGATATATGTTACAGATAATAGGAGAGTTGCTACATTTTTGACAATGCTCACTTCCGTCAAGTCATAAGCGGATAGGGTGGAAGTTTACCAGATCAACATAATAAAAAGTTCCTCTCAATTTTCCTTCAAGATTTCTCCTAAAGCAAAACCAAGTTTTAAATAATGATTGTGTGGACAGCAACATATTCCCTTCTTATGATGCTAACCATTTCCCAGTCTGAAGTGGAAGCAATTTTGCACATCTTACACTACCCGCATTGTTTTTTGATCATCTCTGTCATGGTATAATTCCCCACTCTGAACCTTAGAGTCCAAAAGATGGTGTACCAGCATGAATTCCTCCAAGCTCAATTACCAGCTTAGTACTTGTAGCGCTGCCACCAACCAGGAATTCCAGTGCCTGGTACACTCTGGTCCCCCCAAGACCTGGCCCGGGGAACCCCAAGACCCAGACCATCTGGATCTTACCACAAGGAAAGTAAACCCTTTCCTCCACCGTTGCCTCTCCCAGGCTTCCCCTCCCTGGGTTACCCTGGAAGATCACTGTGATTCAAACTCTTTGAATCTTAAACAGAGAGGAAAACGCACCTTCCCCCCTCCTTTCTCTCCCCCTCCCAGACTCTCCCTGAGAGAGACAGTAATCCTAACACAGAGAGAAATTAGCCTCTCTCTCCCCCTTCCCTCCTTTCTCCCCACCAATTCTCTGGTGAATCCAGACCCTGTTCCCTGAGGTCTCACACCAGAATAAAAAAAACAATCAGGTTCTGAAACAAGAAACTTTTAATTAAAGAGAGAAGAACAGTAAAAATTATCTTTGTAAATTTAAAATGGAATAGATACAGGGTCTTTCAGCTATAGACACTGGGAATACCCTCCCAGCCTAAGTATTAAAGGACAAATTAAAATCTCTTCAGTAAAATACAAATTTGAACTCCTTCCAGCCAAATACACATTTGAACTCCTCCCAGCCAAATACACATTTGCAAATAAAGAAAACAAACATAAGCTTAACTCACCTTATCTACCTAGTACTCACTATTCTGGACATATAAGAGACTGTATCAAAGAGATTGGAGAGAAACCTGGTTGCACGTCTGGTCACTCTCAGAACGCAGAGAGAACAAAAACCAAACACTAACAGCACACACAAAAACTTCCCTCCCTCAAGATTTGAAAGTATCCTGTCCCCTGATTGGTCCTCTGGTCAGGTGACAACCAGTCTCACTGATCTTGTTAACCCTTTACAGGCAAAAGAGATATGAAGTACTTCTGTTCTATTAACTCTTACTTATCTGTTTATGACAATCTCATTACATTAACTATCCAAAATGCCTCAAAGGAAATTGACCTTTTAATCTTCATGTCATGCAGCCATTATGTGGTGCACCTACTGTAAAGTTATATGCTAGTACTGAATACAAAAGATGGTACCTTGTTTCTTTTATCATGCATTACAATTGTAGAATCACATACAACAAAACTGACCTAAAGCAAAATATGTTAAAAAGAACAACAAGATAGTTTCAAGAACTGAATCTGATATGAGAAGGAAAGCACCAACTGATTATGTCACACATTAGGCCATGGTTTTGTTAGCAAGATACATGCAAATACAGTGAATGGGTGGAAATGTGGACATAATTTGGCCTAGTGCACATAAATATTCTTAAGTGTTGTATTACATTTCTGCATTTGTCCTCAGGAATGGACATACTGGTCCAGATAAAATGAAAATTTATTCTTCCATGAACCTTCTTCATTACTCAAACCCAACCTAAATGCAGCTTTTTTTTTTTAGGTTTGATTAAGTTTTCACATTTGCACCTTTACACATCTGTGTTCCACTTGGCACCAGAAACAGAAATATCTAGCTACCTTAAAAGCCATTCTAACTGAATTTGTGGTCTAATTAGAAGAAAGAAATACAAGAAAGTTCAAAAGAAAGTTGTTCTCATAAGAAATCCAATCTAATTTTGCACACCCAAGAAACTGACATTTCTAACAGGAGTCCAAACTTCTGGGTCTATATCTAAATTAAGTCTCCAAGCTTTTGAGAGTTGCCCACCACTAATTAGTGCAATGAACACCAGATATGAAGTGAATCATCCTGAGGGTTTTAGATAAATATAAAAGCGTTAGCAGGAGTCAGGGGAGCTTAGGCTAAAAGAAGAGCCTGACAGAGACCACATAATGTTCTCTAGAGTTAGTGGGTATATGCTGACACATGACGTGCATGGGCATACATGGGAGCAAAATACTGAAAAAGGGAAATGTGCTTTGAGAACCTCTCATTTTGTAACTGCAATACACTGGTCTAGAAAATGCAACAATGTCTCCCTGTAATGGATTGCCCAAGTAACTACAACTTACCACTTTCACACTGCCAAAGGAGCTCTCAGCTCAAGCAGAAAGGCCTCTATTCAGTTCTGAAGTTCCCAAGTTCAACTGCTGCTATCAACCAGCATGTCTGTATGTATGTGACTATGGTTTTTTACATGAAGAATTTTCTTTCCTTTTTCAGGCAGACTGAAAACTTTAAGGCTACTGCTTAAAACAGATGAAAAATGTAAATGTCTGGAGACTTAACACTGCAGGTTAGACACAGTGAACCAAATATATATTTTGGTGGTCCTAACTGAAGAGAACAAAAAATTCTGGGTCATTGGTTTGAATCCAAACAGGGTAAGATTTGTCTAAATATGGCTAGAATCTGATGCCAATTAAATTCAATGAGTTTGTGACCTCAGTCCAGTGCCCAATGGACAGACCTCCACATCACAAAAAACACAACAATCATAACTGCACTAAGTAGTACCCTTGTGGTCAAACTCAGGACAAAAGACAGGAACTAAATCCACATGCTGAATTAATTAATATCACCATCCTCTAAGCATGTCCCATTCTCTCCCCCATTCCCAGAGGAGAAGAGAGGCACACTGGCAGAGTAATGTAGAGAAGTTTGCAATGATGCTATTGCCAGAGCTGTGTGTGTTTTGTGGATAATTAGATGAGAACATCAGATCATAATGGTTGAGAATTCCAATTTTCCCCAGCCAAGTTCTAATGGCTGGTTAAATCTTTTTCATGATGCATCCACTTTTAATGGTGCACAGCTGAGACCTCATCAAAGGAAAGAGACTATTTCTCACCATTATGTTATGGGTAAAAGAAAAAGTATGTAAGAAGAAAGATTTTTTTCTTTGTTATGCTCTGTTTCTCTACCACCGTTTATGGGTATTAGCTACAAAAGCAGCAAAAGTTTTTAACATCTCTGCCTCACCTTTGATCTCCTGTGTTTGCCTCCTCTTGCCCCGTCCCAAATTCCTAAGAAACTTAATTGGGAGCCTCAATCCACTTCATGTCCCTAAAATTAAACTTCACCTTAAACATTGCCCAGTTACTTCTCTAGCTTCACAAGGCTTGAAGTGCCTAAATTGGGAGGTGATTTAAGGCTGCCAATTCTGTTTATTAGGAATTTAGTAAGAGAGGAAGGGAAAAAGAAGGGGAGGAAGGCAGGGAGAGCAGGTGGAGAAAGAAAAGGGCCATTTTAAACTACTCCTCCTGTCTTCTAGGAGTCCTTTTCTTTAGTAATTTCTCTTATCCTGCTTCTATGTATTTTTCCTAGTGGAAAGACACTTTTTTCCTTTTAATTAAAATGAGATTCCCAAACCTGAGCCATCCTTTGTAGGTGACAAATCTGAGAAATTGCCACAGACTGAAGTGTCATTAGAGGGGTTTTGGAATTAATTGTTAAATGTAACAGTCACCGGGACCAGATGGCATTCATCCAAGAGTTCTGAAAGAACTTAAATGTGAAATTGCTGAACTATTAACTATGGTTTGTAACCTGTCCTTTAAATCGGCTTCTGTACCCAATGACTGGAAGATAGCTAATGTAACGCCAATATTTAAAAAGGGCTGTAGAGGTGACCCCGGCAATTACAGACTGGTAAGTCTAATGTCAGTACCGGGCAAATTAGTTGAAACAATCGTAAAGAATAAAATTGTCAGACACACAGAAGAACATAAATTGTTGGGCAAAAGTGAAAATGGTTAATGTAAAGGGAAATCATAATATACTAGAGTTCTTTGAAGGGGTCAACAAACATGTGGACAAGGGGGATCCAGTGGATATAGTGTACTTAGATTTCCAGAAAGCCTTTGACAAGGTCCCTCACCAAAGGCTCTTATGTAAATTAAGTTGTTATGGGATAAGAGGGAAGATGCTTTCATGGATTGAAAACTGGTTAAAAGACAGGGAATAAAGGGTAGGAATAAATGGTAAATTTTCAGAACGGAGAGGGGTAACTAGTGGTGTTCCTCAAGTGTCAGTCCTAGGACCAATCCTATTCAACTTATTCATAAATGATCTGGAGAAAGGGGTAAACAGTGAAGTGGCCAAGTTTGCAGACAATACTAACCTGCTCAAGATAGTAAGACCAAAGCAGACTGTGAAGAACTTCAAAAAGATCTCACAAAATTAAGTGATTGGGCAATAAAATGACAAATGAACTTTAATTTGGATAAATATCAAGTAATGCACATGGGAAAAAATAACCCCAACTACACATACAATATGATGGGGGCTAATTTAGCTACAACGAATCAGGAAAGAGATCTTGGAGTCATCGTGGATAGTTCTCTGAAGACGTCCACGCAGCGTGCAGCAGCAGTCAAAAAAGCAAACAGGATGTTAGAATATCTTATTGCCCTTATATAAATACATGGTATGCCTACATCTTGAATACTGCGTACAGATTTGGTCTCCCCATCTAAAAAAAAATATACTAGCATTAGAAAAGGTTCAGAGAAGGGCAACTAAAATTATTAGGGATTTGGAACTGGTCCCATATGAGGAGAGATTAAAGAGGCTAGGACTTTTCAGCTTAGAAAAGAGAAGACCAAGGGGGCATATGATAGAGGTATATAAAATCATGAGTGGTGTGGAGAAAGTGAATAAGGAAAAGTTATTTACTTGTTCCCATAATATAAGAACTAGGGGCCACCAAATGAAAATAATGGGCAGCAGGTTTAAAACAAATAAAAGGAAGTTCTTCTTCACACAGTGCGCAGTCAACCTGTGGAGCTCCTTATCTGAGGAGGTTGTAAAGGCTAGGATTATAACAGAGTTTAAAAGAGAACTAGATAAATGCGTGGAGGTTAAGTCCATTAATGGCTATTAGCCAGGATGGGTGTCCCTAGCCTCTATTTGTCAGAGGGTGGAGAAGGATGGCAGGAGAGAGAGAGATCACTTATGTTCTTATGTAAATTAATGAACCATACTCTAATAGCCATAAATCACTGCAGGATGTGCATCAATGAACACTTTGATGTCTGAAGGCACTCAGTCTTTGTTGCTGAAATATACCCAAGGCATTCACCAATAGCCTATGTATGCACACCTTGGAGCAGCTTATTGCTATAATAAAATACTTAATTCTCCAGGGATGTCAGTCTAGCACTTTTCATGAGGTCTAAATTCCCTTAAATTTTTTACACACAGATGATGTGTATTCAGCTGTTTATATCACCTGATCCAAAATACATTGTAATCAGCACATGCCTAAGTAAGATTCTGAGTAGCCACACACCATGCTAAGGATGTGGAAGCTGTTTCCAGAATAGGAAACAAGGTAAAGTTCTCAGTTCAACAGAAAGTGGAAAACCACTGCTAGAGAAATTATATCTCAGTGTATTAAACTTCAGGCAAATACCCTATGACTTCTGACTTTTGCTACTTGCAGAATACTTGCATTACTTGGTTGAAAAGTTTTGAGATGTTAAAAATAATCTCCAGGACTAACTTAAATTCTGTACCTGAAAGCTGCAAAATGGTGGACTTTCATCTATCCTGGAAAACCTAGCAGCAGCCCACGATGTATGCTCCACCACAGACAGCTGGTAGGCAGCAGACTAGGATGGGCTTATGAATTTTCTGGCTAGTGCCCACACATTATGGGGCAGGCAAAGCAACCCTACCCTCTGTGATGAAGTCTGGGCATCAATCCCTGGCAGATCATGCTTGCGTGAAAGACTGAGGAAGTGGCAACAGCCAAGAGAGTGAGGGTCCTTCCAATAGTCAGAATGTTACAGATCAAACACCTCTGAATCCAATGTAGAGAGGGAATGTAGAGATAGGAGCCACAGCTCCCCTTTCAGAGGTGTGTGTGAGGAGTGAGGGCTATGGTATGGTGACCCAGGTGATATGGATTACAAAGGAAAGATGACCTGCACTGGATGAGTTATTGCCAGACAGTTACCAGATATAGTCAATGATTTTAATTTATTATCCATTTATTGTGTAATGTTATAATTAATTAATAAGTTATATTATCTATATTTATTGTGTGTGTATATATATATATATTAAGTAGAGTTAATTTATAGAATTATAAAAGTATAAGATTAATAGTATTTAGAGGAATAATGTATTCAATATAAGTAACACAAGCTAAAATGCTGAGGCCTGCAAGATTTTAGCTTAGCTATTTTAGGCCTTGGAGACAAGATTTGCTTTTACATTTGCATTTTATAATCTAAAATGTAATCTTTCAGCTACCAATCAAAAAAAGAGGGTTGACACTACCATGTACATGCGCAGAATGTAGGTTATAAACAAAAATCACATTATAAAAAAGGATGCCCAGAGTAGGAAAACTTAGTTTCCTATGGGACCATCCCCGTATTGATGATCAATCCATAACAGGGCCGTCAGACTCTAACACCACTTAGAAGGATGTATGTATGTAGTTATAAGTGATACATGATTATATTTAGGAATTGCATATGTTGTAACATTTATAACTTTGTTGGCAACTTTAATTAAACTGCTAAAAAATAGTGAACCTTGCTCTTGTATGTGTTACTTGCCTGTGGTTTCATGTGTTTCTATGAGGTCTAAATCTAGAACAAACAAAAATAACTCTGTTGAGCTTGAAACTGAAGCCACCAAAGACGAACCCACAATAGCATAATTTACATTAAATAAAATAAAAGGCTACACAGATGTTCCTTAAAGCACTGGTCTAGTTAAACCACATTCTGGGTCTCCTGTCTGTCTTCCTGCAGTGTCCAGAACAGTGGTGGTAAGGGGAAAAAAGCACAAGGAAAACTGAGGGACCATGGGATGGGTGCCGTTCTGTTTTATTATAATATAATTAATTTCATATTTATATTGTTATATTTAATAGATGTATAAGAGGATTTCTAAAAAAAAAAGCTGTATAAGCTGTCTTGTTACAGAAAGAAGGAAGAAACAGAGGTAAAACCTTGGCAGGTGTCATAGAGGATTGGCATCTTACCTTTTCTCCTTTATCTCCTTTTTGGCCTGGCAAACCAGCTACTCCTGGCAATCCTGCTTCACCCTGTTTAAAAATGAGTTTTCAGATAACAGAAATATGTGATATTTTTCCTTTTTCTACCACAGGAACTTTAACAATATAAATCAGTAAAGATAAATATGGAACTAACATTGGGACAATGATACGGTGCTGTTATCTGACACTGAAAAGATAAAGAGTCCAGGAAACAGTGGACTCTCACATAAGCAATCTAGGTAAAATATAACTGTGTAAGAATAGGTTTCATTTTTCATGCTGCTTCTGAAGATGATTCAACAACAGTCCATTTGTTTTGTGAATTCAAGACATTTAATCTTGTAAAGCCAACAAACATTAACTTTTAATTTAATGTACATTTATTTTACCTTAACCTCCAAATAAAAGGCTAGGTGTACCACAGAAATAAACCATTTCCGTACCTCCAAAGAAATTCAGAATTTCTACACCTGTATCAATTAAACAGCATGGTGCATTAAATAACAGTTTGAGAATCTGCAAAGCATGCAAGATAAAGGATATATGTGTAGAAGACGACTCTCATACTTTGTTTGGAAAGCAGAGGCATTGGTCTTTAGACTCCTGCTGTGTTACTGGAAGAGCGTGTATTTTGTTGACATGAACAGTCACTGGTGACGAAGAAGTAGTAATGAAACTGTCCTCCAGTGGGCACTAAAATAGAAATAATGATTATTCTGAATTGAGTCCACTGCTGGTAACTGACAAGTAAGAATCCAAACATTGTTCCTATTCAGCCTTTTTTGTCTCAGGTTACTGCACACAGCACCAGTAAATGAAGACTATAGATGTGTGATCCTGCTGCACTGAAACCAAACCTAGGCAAATATTCCTGTTTTATAAATAAAATATAAGTCACTCTTAACATTGTAATACAATGTTAGGAAATCCCTGATCTCTCCTGTCACAGTGTGTCCTAGTTTCCCTGAAAGTGGAAGAGGGGAATAAAAGGCTACTGAGCCACCTGATCACCGCAGGAAATGATTAAAAGTAATCATGGGCAAGGAGGGAGGTTGTCACTTCTGTAATGTAATTTGCTGGGTTTACCATTCAGAAAACTCCCACACTGAAGCCAATGCTCAAATGTCTGGAAACCATCTGAGCTGAGGCTGAGGCTACTCATTAGGTACACTGAAAGTCAGGTGAACAGAAACTAGCATATTCTAATGAAGACATAACCAGGGTTTCTGTAATCCTGCAGTCAAGGAATTTCACCCAGAATATATCTCTTGTGCAGAATTTTGCTTCATAACAAAAACTTTTCTTTTTTAAAAAAATGCAATTTTAGCCATTACTGTTGCTAAGAAAGGGCTTATAAAATCCAAAAATATAAAATTGCTTACAATAGTTACATTTAAAGCAACTAAGTTTATGATAATTATAATAAAGTAACAATGTTTAGGCCAGTCATTTTACATTTTCTGAACAGGGAGCTTTGTCATTTGTCTGTGGAATAAGATATACTAGAATTCAAAGCTTCTTTTATCCGTGTAGTTGAATTGTACTTTAAGGATGCTATACATTCAATATGACAAGGTGGATAAAGAAGGACCTGAAAAATTGCTGTGTAGCTCGAAAGCCTGTCTCTCTCACCAACAGAAGTTGGTCCAATATAATATATTACCTCAACCAACTTGTCTCTCTAATATCATGAGACCAACATGGCTACAATACTGCAAACATAAATTGATTATGACCTTTTCCATACATAACTAAATGTTTTAGTTGTATCACAGCCTGTTTAAAATGATTGCACTTCTGTACACAAGAAGTTAACAGAAATGCCACTCATTTTACTCAGCCCAGTAGTTTGTATATTAAGGAGGAAGTCTCTTTTCTCACCAGGAATAAACTACAAAATGTATGTGAACATAAAAGTGTTATTTAAAATTGAAATTTCTCTTCACAAGCTTGCTCCACTCTACATTTCTGACCTCACATCTGCCTACTCCTTGCTTACACACACTGTACTCTGTTGTTCTAATCTTAGCTAATTTTTCTCCCATTTCCCTGTCTCTTTACAGCTGAGATACACTAGTGGTCATCCATCCTGTGGTTTGTTTGGCTTTTTGGAGGTTTAGGAGATGGTTGGGAAGCCCATTTTGCCCTCTCAAATCCATGTGTATATTCTAGGGACAGCCTGACTCATTATTCATCCTGCATATGGTTTCCAAGCTGCCCTATCCATCTGATTTCCCTCCTTCTCAGCTTCTTCTTCTCTCCAAATCTGTGTTTAGTTGTGATCTAGTGCCCATTTTGCATGCACAACTCAGGTACAACTATTTTAAAAATATGGGCCTGGTTCAGTAAAGCACTTATTTGCATGCTCAGCTTCAAGCAAATGAGTAATCCCAGTGACCTCAAACTCACATAGCTTGTATCTGTCAAAACAAAGGAGAAAAGTAACTCCACAAAATTCAATGAATATGGCACCTTATCTGTACTATGTGCATATCCAAAAAATGCAAAGTACATCAAAGATAAAAATATTGTTGTCAGTGACAAGACATTCAGTTGTTTATTTCTTTATTTCTGTTCTCCTTATAGTAGTAAAATGAAAGTATGTTAACAAAAGTGCTGTCCTCATTCCCTCCCCCACCCCATTCCATCTCATACAGGTTTGTAATGCCCCTTCGACAAGCCCCACTGACTACACATAATGGAATCATAAGTAAAGATGATAATCAAGTATAAAAGTCTCTCTTTTCTCTGGAACCACACATTCCTTTAGCTCAGTGGGAAAGATCTACATTCTAATCACTCTACCTGTGACTTCCTCAACTATTAATTAGTATGGATAACTGTATCTAGAAAACGGGGCATGGCAGCCTCCAGTGTTCTTCATTGGAACAGTGTCCCTTATATTCCTCTTTCACTGAAGTGCTGCCTTCCAATGCTATCCTGTTTCAACAACTCACCTAGCAAAAGCTCTTCTGGAAAATGTATCCTATTTTTAGCAAGACCAATTTAATGTTGCCACGCTTCTTGTTTACACTCTTTAAATAAAATAAGGTGAAAGTTTTGTCATAAAAGATTAAAGCATTTTCAGTTTTATATTTACATTTTTACAAATAACCTACCATGCCCTCAGATATTTCACAACAGGTCTCTTGAGCTGCAAATTTTGGGTTACAATAAATTGTTATGCGGCGAAGTTCAATCTATTAAAAAATGTAAAAAAGAGTAGGGATTTATATCAACAGTAAAAAAGGACTATATGTAGGCACTAATGGAAACTATGTAATTTTCCAAACTTGCCATTATAATCGGTCATTCTGAAAATATCACGTTTGACTTAAATATGTAAGAAACAGACACATTCAGAACTTAATGAAAAATCACATGAGTATGACGGACCAAATTCTTCTCTCAGCTACTGCAGTGTAAATCCTATAATGGGACCCAGTTATCTTCATGGAAGTTGTAATCCTCTGCATCTCTCTTGCTATCTGTCCTGAGTTTTAAACACTCACGGAAGTGTATTCTCAATGTCACACATCCCTGGAGTGAGCCCCTCTAGCAATCCACTAGAGCCAGAGTATGATCTATCACTTTGGACAGGTCTTTGTCTGGCCCTTTCCACTACGTCATTTGAAGAGCAGGAATCAAGTCTTTTATTCTGAATACTTTAGGATGGATTGTCAGAGAGGAGGTAACCCCAGGAAGCTGATTATAGTTAGCTAATTATAGTCCTGGCAAAAGTTAGTGCAGTGACCTACCTATTCTAGCTTAAATCACTTGCGTAAAGTACTTTATATCAGAGGAGAACTGGCATGGCACGGCTCTGCTCCCCCACAATCTCTCTTCAATCCTGCCCTGGCCCCAGCACACCCCTCTCTCCTCCAAAACACCATATACACTGGGGAGTATCAAGAGTGCTTGGTGGTGCAGGAACTATCTCCATGGCCTCCACCAGCTTTATGCCAATGGAGTTCCCTTCACAAGGGGAATTCCCTGCTGGCAAAGTCCACTGAAAATTTGGTCTTTTATTATGTGTTAATGGCTGGGCTATATTTAGGATTTAAGGACAGGTCCTGAGGGGTGGGGGAGACATTATACATTTTAAATAAATATGGGCTTCAACCTGCAAGATGCTAAGTACTCTGGCCTTGATCATAGAATCTGTTTGGATAGAAATTCCATGCTTGAATAATAAGAGTATAGCAGTAGGAATATACTATCAACCTCCTGACCAGGATGGTGATGCTGCTTTTGAAATGCTGAAGGAGATTAGACAGGCTACTAAAATGAATAATCATGGGGGACTTCAACTATCCCCATATTGACTGTCACCTCAGGACAGTACATGTCACCTCAGGACAGGAGGCAGAGATAAAATTTCTGGACACCATATAGTGCTTCTTGGAGCAGCTGGTCCCAGAACCCACAAAGGGAGAGGCAATCTTTGATTAAGTCCTAAGTGGAGCACAGGATCGGATGCAAGAGGGGAATATAGATGAACAGCTCAGTAATGGTGACCACAATGTAATTAAATGCAATTTTCTTGTAGGAGGAAAAATATTAAAGAAACCTGCCACAGTAGCATGTAACTTCAAAAAGGGGAACTTCTCAAAAATGAGGAAGCTAGTTAAATGGAAATTAAAAGTCACAGGCATTTCACTTTCATAAGCTGCATGGAAACTAAAAACACCATAATACAGACTCAAACTAAAAGTATATCCCAAATGAAAAAAAGCAGCAAAGGACTAAAAAAATCTCTCTTTGGCTAAACAACAAAGTAATAGAGGTGGTTAGAGGTAAAAATAAATCCTTCAAAATTGGAAGTCAAATCCTGCTGACGAAAATAGAAAGGAGTATAAAACTCTGGCAAGTCAAATGTAAAAGTATAATTAGGCAGGGCAAAAAGAATCTGAAGAGCAACTAATGGAAAAAAAAATGTTGCTGTTTAGTTTTTGTGTAAGTACATCAGAAGCAGGAAGCCTGCCAAACAACCAGTGGGGCCACTGGATGATCAAAATGCTGAAGGAGCACTCAATGAAGACAAGGCTGTTGTGGAGAAGCCAAATTAATTCTCTGTGTCAGTCTTCACCTCAGAGGATGGGAGGGAATTTCCCACACCCAAGCCATTCTTTTTAGATAACAAATCTGAGGAACTGTCCCAGATTTAGATGTCAATACAGCTGGTTTTGGAATAAACTAATAAATTAAACAATGATAAGTCACCAGGACCAGATGGTATTCACCCAAGAGTTCAGAAGAAACTCAAATATAAATTGCAGTTACTATTTGCAGTATGTAATCTATTGCGTAAATCAGCCTCTGTACCAGATGACTGGAAGATAGCTAATGTAACCAGGGCCGTCCCTAACTATTCTGGGGCCCTACACAGACACAAACCCCCCCATGTGGGTGGGGGGTAGCCCTCTGCGGGTGGGATGGGGGCTGGCTAGGGGATTAGGAGGGAACCCCCCCCGCAGCACTCACCAGTGGCACAGAGTGGGCTTGGGCTGTGTCACTGCACTTCCTACTGCCGATGAGTGCAGGCCTGGCCCTGCTGCAGTTCTCAGGGTAGTGGAGGTAGGGCTGGGGTGGAGCAGGGGCGGGGGCTTTGGGGAAGGAGAGCATTGGGGCGGGGGCTTTGGGGAAGGGGTGCATTGGGGCAGGGCTTAGGTGAAGCAGGGGTGGATGCCATGGGGAAGAGGTGGGGCAGGGGCTGGAGCAGCATGCATCTGCGCAGGACACCAGGAAATGTGGTACCCCAAATTTCCTGGTGCTCTATGCAGCTGCATACTTTGTGTATGGGTAGAGATGGCCCTGAATATAATGCCAATTTCTCAAAAAATGCTCTGAA